>NW_014040581.1:0-1649 GCF_000143105.1 Grosmannia clavigera kw1407 | reverse complement strand
AGAAATAATTAACTACGTCGAGTAGTAAATGAAGCACCACAAAGGCTAGGTAAGCTAGTATAAACTAAAGACACTTATTTATATTATGCTTTGTCTAAGCTGTAGAATCACACAAAGTAACTGATCTTTACGGCTAGGAAGAAAACAGATCTTCTCATCACGGATGAATGAAACTAATCTACATTGTATTTGGTAAGATTTGCAGGGAATGGCTTAATACCGAAGTCTTCATTAATTTAATTGGTAATTTTTTAAGATAATAGCTTGAGTGGCACGGAAGAGTAAGGAAGCGTCGGGTAAACCCGTAGAAAAAGAAGTTAATCCAGGTAACTGGGTGGTAGTAGGGGGCTGGTCCCTGCCCTTATCTTTTTATTGTTAAACATCAGACGGAAGATGCTTAGAATTTTACGGAGAACACCAGTAACCTTAATTTAATGCGAGAAAGGCTCCTATGCAACTACATGGCTTTGAAGCTATTTTGATGTAAGTTAGGAAAATCGGCACATTAAAGGATATACATGGAAACAAGGGTTGGAATCCCCTGATCTACTAAACATTTGATAGATGGACCGGAAGTCTTTATTTGGTCTAACCTGACTAGAGAGCCCCTAACAATATCAATGCTTAATGTTTATAAGACCTCATCTAGAACACGGTTACCCGTACGTACAGCAAACTCAGGTATAAGACCCTCAGATTTGTTTATATAGCCCAGGTTTCAGACCTTGTTTATATACAATCTCTGGGCCTTAAGAGGGTTACGTTAGTTTATGAAAGGCTGGTTTCATATACAGTAGGTTAGACTCCTACTCCCTCTATAATTATACTTTGTCTAATTTGCTTTATTTTTATTCGAAGTTTCCCTTATACTTTGTATTTTATACATTGTATTTTATACATTGTCTTATCTTTTTTTAGGTGTTATCTTTCTACTTTGTCCACTTTGTTTTTAGGCTTTGCTTTTTTTTTCTGTCACCTTTTACCTTCTTTTCTAGGATCTTAAATCCTACAAATTTTACAGTTTACGCTGAATACCTCTATCTTCTAGTTACTAACATGAGCTTGCGCCCCCCTGTTAAGATTTATAAATACAATAACTACAAAGACAAGCAAGAAGATTCGAGTCGACAAGGTCATACAAAATTCGAAGTTAGACAATGTCATACAAAATTCGAAGTTAGACAATGTGTTAACACAACCCGGATTGCTCTAGCAGGCATAATAAAATCCCATTATAGCGCTAAAGCGAATAACTCCTAGCTTTTTGATAGTTCCCTCCTAAGCAGAGAACTCTCAACCTGCCGCATCCGGGTCTAATAATCCACTCAGAACTAAAAATTTACTTTTTAACACCCTTCTCCCAACGGATTGTCGGCCTTATAATCCCACAGCTAAGGCTCTGGAATTAACAAACAGGACCTTCAATCCTTAATAATTACACTAGTTAAACAATAAAGTTACTTTTATTTAATTAGACAAAAAGAAGATCTGTTATAAGATCCTTGGAGACCTGAGATTTCTTGCAGGTTAGACCCCTGCCTTTCTTTTTAATATTTTATTACCTTTTATCTCCGCCTAACCTTTTTAGTAACAATATTTACAATGTTACAAAGGAAAGGTTTCTCAATAGTACAACTCTAGGGTAGTCA
>NW_014040582.1:0-4672 GCF_000143105.1 Grosmannia clavigera kw1407 | reverse complement strand
CTTGTCTTTGTAGTTATTGTATTTATAAATCTTAACAGGGGGGCGCAAGCTCATGTTAGTAACTAGAAGATAGAGGTATTCAGCGTAAACTGTAAAATTTGTAGGATTTAAGATCCTAGAAAAGAAGGTAAAAGGTGACAGAAAAAAAAAAGCAAAAGCCTAAAAAACAAAAGTGGAACAAAGTAGAAAGATAACACCCTAAAAAAAGATTAAGACAATGTATAAAAATACAAATGTATAAAAATACAAAGTATAAGGGAAACTTCGAATAAAAAATAAAAGCAAAATTAGACAAAAGTATAATTATAGAGGGAGTAGGAGTCTAACCTACTGTATATGAAACCAGCCTTTCATAAAACTAACGTAACCCTCTTAAGGCCCAGAGATTGTATATAAACAAGGTCTGAAACCCCTGGGCTATATAAACAAATCTGAGGGTCTTATACCTGAGTTTGCTGTACGTACGGGTAACCGTTGTTCTAGATGAGGTCTTATAAACATTAAGCATTGATATTGTTAGGGGCTCTCTAGTCAGGTTAGACCAAATAAAGACTTCCGGTCCATCTATCAAATGTTTAGTAGATCAGGGGATTCCAACCCTTGTTTCCATGTATATCCTTTAATGTGCCGATTTTTCCTAACTTACATCAAAATAGCTTTCAAAGCCATGTAGTTGCATAGGAGCCTTTCTCGCATTAAATTAAGGTTACTGGTGTTCTCCGTAAAATTCTAAGCATCTTCCGTCTGATGTTTAACAATAAAAAGATAAGGGCAGGGACCAGCCCCCCCTACTACCACCCAGTTACCCTGGATTAACTTCTTTTTCTACGGGTTTACCCGACGCTTCCTTACTCTTCCGTGCCACTCAAGCTATTATCTTAAAAATTACCAATTAAAATTAATGAAGACTTCGGTATTAAGCCATTCCCTGCAAATCTTACCAAATACAATGTAGATTAGTTTCATTCATCCGTGATGAGAAGATCTGTTTTCTTCCTAGCCGTAAAGATCAGTTACTTTGTGTGATTCTACAGCTTAGACAAAAGCATAATATAAAATAAGTGTCTTTAGTTTATACTAGCTTACCTAGCCTTTGTGGTGCTTCATTTTACTACTCGCGAGTTAATATTTCTCTTAATTATTGTTTAGAACTTAGTACGTACAGCAATTTAACACAATATCCAAGGAGTTTTTCTACATTAAACTAGAATGTCTAGATTTCGTGGGTGTTTACGCCACACTTACTTTATTCTACTTATCCTATAGGTAAGTTATTTGTCTTCTTCTGTTGACAAATAGTAATAAAATAATAAAAAAAAAATAAAAACAATTATGCTTCTAGTTCGAGTGGGGTAAAAAAAAGAGTAGGCGGACTGGCCCCCTAATTCTTAATAAACACCAAACTTTTAAAGTATATTTAATTTACAAAAATCAGCAGAAAAACATTACTAAGATGTAAAGATTATAAAAATGGATATAAAATAACAAACAAAAACCTGGTCAGATAAGCTCTTTACGGTAAGTTGAAACTAGGTGGTTTAATAATTTAAAGAAGAAGTGCCTCAGTGGATATTCCCTGCATGTTTGAGGATTCCCCGGGGCTATCGATAAGAAGCACACCTATCTAGGTTGGGGTGTTTCTGTGGCCTTGACGAAGGCTGGCTAAGTGCCAAACAGGACCTTGTAGCTTGTGGGCTGTATAGAGGGGTCCTATTTACTATCAGAAGATTTTCCGGTGAACTTGGTCTCTTGACTTAGGGAGGTTAATTGCGATATTCTTCCGTGTTTATAAACGGGTTTATGAAATTAGAATATCAAAAGATCCTATATACAGTAAGATTTTCTATCTAAGTTGGGATCAGTTCAACTGGTTTAAGATTACGAAAATTCTTAAGGGTTTTGAGCTAAATTCAAATTATAGTTTCAAAACAGGTAAAGGCTCGTTGTTAAGGGGTTTCCCTTTAACACAGGACAACGTAGTTAGCTCTCAATGAAGGTTTAATCTTCTTTTCATAAACTCCTTCTAGTTCAAACACAAATTCGATGAGTCTATTAATGTGTGACTACCCTAGAGTTGTACTATTGAGAAACCTTTCCCTTTGTAACATTGTAAAATATTGTTACTAAAAAGGTTGGCGGAGATAAAAAGGTAATAAAATATTAAAAAGGAAAGGCAGGGGTCTAAACCTGCAAGAAATCTCAGGTCTCCAAGGATCTTATAACAGATCTTTCTTTTTGTCTAAATTAAAATAAAAGTAACTTTATTGTTTAACTAGTGTAATTATTAAGGATTGAAGGTCCTGTTTGTTAATTCCAGAGCCTTAGCTGTGGGATTATAAGGCCGACAATCCGTTGGGAGAAGGGTGTTAAAAAGTAAATTTTTAGTTCTGAGTGGATTATTAGACCCGGATGCGGCAGGTTGAGAGTTCTCTGCTTAGGAGGGAACTATCAAAAAGCTAGGAGTTATTCGCTTTAGCGCTATAATGGGATTTATTATGCCTGCTAGAGCAATCCGGGTTGTGTTAACACATTGTCTAACTTCGAATTTTGTATGACATTGTCTAACTTCGAATTTTGTATGACCTTGTCGACTCGAATCTTCTTGCTTGTCTTTGTAGTTATTGTATTTTATAAAATCTTAACAGGGGGGGGCGCAAAGCTCATGTTAGTAACTAGAAGATAGAGGTATTCAGCGTAAACTGTAAATTTGTAGGATTTAAGATCCTAGAAAGAAGGTAAAGGTGACAGAAAAAAAGCAAAGCCTAAAAACAAAGTGGACAAAGTAGAAAGATAACACCTAAAAAAAGATAAGACAATGTATAAAATACAATGTATAAAATACAAAGTATAAGGGAAACTTCGAATAAAAATAAAGCAAATTAGACAAAGTATAATTATAGAGGGAGTAGGAGTCTAACCTACTGTATATGAAACCAGCCTTTCATAAACTAACGTAACCCTCTTAAGGCCCAGAGATTGTATATAAACAAGGTCTGAAACCTGGGCTATATAAACAAATCTGAGGGTCTTATACCTGAGTTTGCTGTACGTACGGGTAACCGTGTTCTAGATGAGGTCTTATAAACATTAAGCATTGATATTGTTAGGGGCTCTCTAGTCAGGTTAGACCAAAATAAAGACTTCCGGTCCATCTATCAAATGTTTAGTAGATCAGGGGATTCCAACCCTTGTTTCCATGTATATCCTTTAATGTGCCGATTTTCCTAACTTACATCAAAATAGCTTCAAAGCCATGTAGTTGCATAGGAGCCTTTCTCGCATTAAATTAAGGTTACTGGTGTTCTCCGTAAAATTCTAAGCATCTTCCGTCTGATGTTTAACAATAAAAAGATAAGGGCAGGGACCAGCCCCCCTACTACCACCCAGTTACCTGGATTAACTTCTTTTTCTACGGGTTTACCCGACGCTTCCTTACTCTTCCGTGCCACTCAAGCTATTATCTTAAAAAAATTCCAATTAAATTAATGAAGACTTTCGGTATTTAAGCCATTTCCCTGCAAATCTTACCAAATACAATGTAGATTAGTTTCATTCATCCGTGATGAGAAGATCTGTTTTTCTTCCTAGCCGTAAAGATCAGTTACTTTGTGTGATTCTACAGCTTAGACAAAAGCATAATATAAAATAAGTGTCTTTAGTTTATACTAGCTTACCTAGCCTTTGTGGTGCTTCATTTACTACTCGCGAGTTAATATTTCTCTAATTATTGTTTAGAACTTAGTACGTACAGCAATTTAACACAATATCCAAGGAGTTTTCTACATTAAACTAGAATGTCTAGATTTCGTGGGTGTTTACGCCACACTTACTTTATTCTACTTATCCTATAGGTAAGTATTTGTCTTCTTCTGTTGACAGATAGTAATAAAATATAAAAAAAAATAAAAACATTATGCTTCTAGTTCGAGTGGGGTAAAAAAAAGAGTAGGCGGACTGGCCCCTAATTCTTTAATAAAACACCAAAACTTTTAAAGTATATTTAATTTACAAAAATCAGCAGAAAAACATTACTAAAGATGTAAAGATTATAAAAATGGATATAAAATAACAAACAAAAACCTGGTCAGATAAGCTCTTTACGGTAAGTTGAAACTAGGTGGTTTAATAAGTTTAAAAAGAAGAAGTGCCTCAGTGGATATTCCCTGCATGTTTGAGGAGTTCCCGGGGGCTATCGATAAGAAGCACACCTATCTAGGTTGGGGTGTTTCTGTGGCCTTGACGAAGGCTGGCTAAGTGCCAAAAACAGGACCTTGTAGCTTGTGGGCTGTATAGAGGGGTCCTATTTACTATCAGAAGATTTTCCGGTGAACTTGGTCTCTTGACTTAGGGAGGTTAATTGCGATATTCTTACCGTGTTTATAAACGGGTTTATGAAAATTAGAATATCAAAAGATCCTATATACAGTAAGATTTTCTATCTAAGTTGGGATCAGTTCAACTGGTTTAAGATTACGAAAAATTCTTTAAGGGGTTTTTGAGCTAAAATTCAAAATTATAGTTTCAAAAACAAGGTAAAAGGCTCGTTGTTAAGGGGTTTCCCTTTAACACAGGACAACGTAGTTAGCTCTCAATGAAGGTTTAATCTTCTTTTTCATAAACTCCCTTCTAGTTCAAAACACAAAATTCGATGAGTCTATTAAATGTGTGACTA
>NW_014040583.1:0-5014 GCF_000143105.1 Grosmannia clavigera kw1407 | reverse complement strand
AATTATGCTTCTAGTTCGAGGTAGGGGTAAAAAAAGAGTAGGCGGACTCGGCCCCTAATTCTTAATAAACACCAAACTTTAAAGTATATTTAATTTACAAAAATCAGCAAGAAAAACATTACTAAGATGTAAAGATTATAAAAATGGATATAAAATAACAAACAAAAACCTGGTCAGATAAGCTCTTTACGGTAAGTTGAAACTAGGTGGTTTAATAGTTTAAAGAAGAAGTGCCTCAGTGGATATTCCCTGCATGTTTTGAGGATTCCCGGGGCTATCGATAAGAAGCACACCTATCTAGGTTGGGGTGTTTCTGTGGCCTTGACGAAGGCTGGCTAAGTGCCAAAACAGGACCTTGTAGCTTGTGGGCTGTATAGAGGGGTCCTATTTACTATCAGAAGATTTTCCGGTGAACTTGGTCTCTTGACTTAGGGAGGTTAATTGCGATATTCTTCCGTGTTTATAAAACGGGTTTATGAAATTAGAATATCAAAAAGATCCTATATACAGTAAGATTTTCTATCTAAGTTGGGATCAGTTCAACTGGTTTAAGATTACGAAAATTCTTAAGGGTTTTGAGCTAAATTCAAATTATAGTTTCAAAACAGGTAAAGGCTCGTTGTTAAGGGGGTTTCCCTTTAACACAGGACAACGTAGTTAGCTCTCAATGAAGGTTTAATCTTCTTTTCATAACTCCTTCTAGTTCAAACACAAATTCGATGAGTCTATTAATGTGTGACTACCCTAGAGTTGTACTATTGAGAAACCTTTCCTTTGTAACATTGTAAATATTGTTACTAAAAGGTTGGCGGAGATAAAAGGTAATAAATATTAAAAGAAGGCAGGGGTCTAACCTGCAAGAAATCTCAGGTCTCCAAGGATCTTATAACAGATCTTCTTTTTGTCTAAATTAAATAAAAGTAACTTTATTGTTTAACTAGTGTAATTATTAAGGATTGAAGGTCCTGTTTGTTAATTCCAGAGCCTTAGCTGTGGGATTATAAGGCCGACAATCCGTTGGGAGAAGGGTGTTAAAAGTAAATTTTTAGTTCTGAGTGGATTATTAGACCCGGATGCGGCAGGTTGAGAGTTCTCTGCTTAGGAGGGAACTATCAAAAAGCTAGGAGTTATTCGCTTTAGCGCTATAATGGGATTTATTATGCCTGCTAGAGCAATCCGGGTTGTGTTAACACATTGTCTAACTTCGAATTTTGTATGACATTGTCTAACTTCGAATTTTGTATGACCTTGTCGACTCGAATCTTCTTGCTTGTCTTTGTAGTTATTGTATTTATAAATCTTAACAGGGGGGCGGCAAGCTCATGTTAGTAACTAGAAGATAGAGGTATTCAGCGTAAAACTGTAAAATTTTGTAGGATTTAAGATCCTAGAAAAGAAGGTAAAAAGGTGACAGAAAAAAAAAGCAAAGCCTAAAAAACAAAAGTGGACAAAGTAGAAAAGATAACACCTAAAAAAAAGAATAAGAACAATGTATAAAAATAACAATAGTAAAAAATAACAAAGTATAAGGGAAACTTCGAATAAAAAATAAAGCAAATTAGACAAAAGTATAATTATAGAGGGGAGTAGGAGTCTAACCTACTGTATATGAAACCAGCCTTTCATAAACTAACGTAACCCTCTTAAGGCCCAGAGATTGTATATAAACAAGGTCTGAAACCTGGGCTATATAAACAAATCTGAGGGTCTTATACCTGAGTTTGCTGTACGTACGGGTAACCGTGTTCTAGATGAGGTCTTATAAACATTAAGCATTGATATTGTTAGGGGCTCTCTAGTCAGGTTAGACCAAATAAAAGACTTCCGGTCCATCTATCAAATGTTTAGTAGATCAGGGGATTTCCAACCCTTGTTTCCATGTATATCCTTTAATGTGACCGTATTTTCCTAACTTACATACAAAATAGCTTCAAAGCCATGTAGTTGCATAGGAGCCTTTCTCGCATTAAATTAAGGTTACTGGTGTTCTCCGTAAAATTCTAAGCATCTTCCGTCTGATGTTTAACAATAAAAAGATAAGGGCAGGGACCAGCCCCCCCTACTACCACCCAGTTACCTGGATTAACTTCTTTTTCTACGGGTTTACCCGACGCTTCCTTACTCTTCCGTGCCACTCAAGCTATTATCTTAAAAAAATTCCAATTAAAATTAAATGAAGACTTCGGTATTAAGCCATTCCCTGCAAATCTTACCAAATACAATGTAGATTAGTTTCATTCATCCGTGATGAGAAGATCTGTTTTCTTCCTAGCCGTAAAGATCAGTTACTTTGTGTGATTCTACAGCTTAGACAAAAAGCATAATATAAAATAAGTTGTCTTTAGTTTTATACTAGCTTTACCTAGCCTTTTGTGGTGCTTCATTTACTACTCGCGAGTTAATATTTTCTCTAATTATTTGTTTAGAACTTAGTACGTACAGCAATTTTAACACAATATCCAAGGAGTTTTCTACATTAAAACTAGAATGTCTAGATTTCGTGGGTGTTTACGCCACACTTACTTTATTCTACTTATCCTATAGGTAAGTATTGTCTTCTTCTGTTGACAGATAGTAAATAAATAAATAAAAAAAATAAAAACATTATGCTTCTAGTTCGAGGGTGGGGTAAAAAAAAGAGTAGGCGGACTGGCCCCTAATTCTTAATAAAACCAAACTTTTAAAGTATATTTAATTTACAAAAATCAGCAGAAAAACATTACTAAGATGTAAAGATTATAAAAATGGATATAAAATAACAAACAAAACCTGGTCAGATAAGCTCTTTACGGTAAGTTGAAACTAGGTGGTTTAATAGTTTAAAGAAGAAGTGCCTCAGTGGATATTCCCTGCATGTTTGAGGAGTTCCCCGGGGCTATCGATAAGAAGCACACCTATCTAGGGTTGGGGTGTTTCTGTGGCCTTGACGAAGGCTGGCTAAGTGGCCAAAACAGGACCTTGTAGCTTGTGGGCCTGTAATAGAGGGGTCCTATTTACTATCAGAAGACTTTTCCGGTGAACTTGGTCTCTTGACTTAGGGAGGTTAATTGCGATATTCTTCCGTGTTTATAAACGGGTTTATGAAATTAGAATATCAAAAGATCCTATATACAGTAAGATTTTCTATCTAAGTTGGGATCAGTTCAACTGGTTTAAGATTACGAAAATTCTTAAGGGTTTTGAGCTAAATTCAAATTATAGTTTCAAAACAGGTAAAGGCTCGTTGTTAAGGGGGTTTCCCCTTTAACACAGGACAACGTAGTTAGCTCTCAATGAAGGTTTAATCTTCTTTTCATAACTCCTTCTAGTTCAAACACAAATTCGATGAGTCTATTAATGTGTGACTACCCTAGAGTTGTACTATTGAGAAACCTTTCCTTTGTAACATTGTAAATATTGTTACTAAAAAGGTTGGCGGAGATAAAAAGGTAATAAAATATTAAAAAGAAAGGCAGGGGGTCTAACCTGCAAGAAAATCTCAGGTCTCCAAGGATCTTATAACAGATCTTCTTTTTTGTCTAATTAAAATAAAAAGTAACTTTATTGTTTAACTAGTGTAATTATTAAGGATTGAAGGTCCTGTTTGTTAATTCCAGAGCCTTAGCTGTGGGATTATAAGGCCGACAATTCCGTTGGGGAGAAGGGGTGTTAAAAAAGTAAATTTTTTAGTTCTGAGTGGATTATTAGACCCGGATGCGGCAGGTTGAGAGTTCTCTGCTTAGGAGGGAACTATCAAAAAGCTAGGAGTTATTCGCTTTAGCGCTATAATGGGATTTATTATCGCCTGCTAGAGCAAATCCGGGTTGTGTTAACACATTGTCTAACTTCGAATTTTTGTATGACATTGTCTAACTTCGAATTTTGTATGACCTTGTCGACTCGAATCTTCTTGCTTGTCTTTGTAGTTATTGTATTTATAAATCTTAACAGGGGGGGCGCAAGCTCATGTTAGTAACTAGAAGATAGAGGTATTCAGCGTAAACTGTAAAATTTGTAGGATTTAAGATCCTAGAAAAGAAGGTAAAAGGTGACAGAAAAAAAAGCAAAGCCTAAAAAACAAAAGTGGACAAAGTAGAAAGATAACACCTAAAAAAAAGATAAGACAATGTATAAAATACAATGTATAAAATACAAAGTATAAGGGGAAACTTGAATAAAAAATAAAAGCAAATTAGACAAAGTATAATTATAGAGGGAGTAGGAGTCTAACCTACTGTATATGAAAACCAGCCTTTCATAAAACTAAACGTAACCCTCTTAAGGCCCAGAGATTGTATATAAAACAAGGTCTGAAACCTGGGCTATATAAAACAAATCTGAGGGGTCTTTATACCTGAAGTTTGCTGTACGTACGGGTAACCGTGTTCTAGATGAGGTCTTATAAAACATTAAGCATTGATATTGTTAGGGGGCTCTCTAGTCAGGTTAGACCAAATAAAGACTTCCGGTCCATCTATCAAATGTTTAGTAGATCAGGGGGATTCCAACCCCTTGTTTCCATGTATATCCTTTAATGTGCCGATTTCCTAACTTACATCAAAATAGCTTCAAAGCCATGTAGTTGCATAGGGAGCCTTTTCTCGCATTAAATTAAGGTTACTGGTGTTCTCCGTAAAATTCTAAGCATCTTCCGTCTGATGTTTAACAATAAAAAGATAAGGGCAGGGACCAGCCCCCCTACTACCACCCAGTTACCTGGATTAAACTTCTTTTTCTACGGGGTTTACCCGACGCTTCCTTACTCTTCCGTGCCACTCAAGCTATTATCTTAAAAAATTTAACCAAATTAAAATTTAAATGAAGACTTCGGTATTAAGCCATTCCCTGCAAATCTTACCAAATACAATGTAGATTAGTTTCATTCATCCGTGATGAGAAGATCTGTTTCTTCCTAGCCGTAAAGATCAGTTACTTGTGTGATTCTACAGCTTAGACAAAGCATAATATAAATAAGTGTCTTTTAGTTTATACTAGCTTACCTAGCCTTTGTGGTGCTTCATTTACTACTCGCGAG
>NW_014040584.1:0-2413 GCF_000143105.1 Grosmannia clavigera kw1407 | reverse complement strand
CGACAAAAGTAAAATCCTACGTAACGGGTTCCTACCCGAAAAGGGTATTCTTTAATAAACAAGTATTCTTTTCTTTTTGTTACTTAAATTAAAATTAAAAGTTAAATTTATTGTTTAACTAGTGTAATTATTAAGGATTGAAGGTCCTGTTTGTTAATTCCAGAGCCTTAGCTGTGGGATTATAAGGCCGACAATCCGTTGGGAGAAGGGTGTTAAAAAGTAAATTTTTAGTTCTGAGTGGATTATTAGACCCGGATGCGGCAGGTTTGAGAGTTCTCTGCTTAGGAGGGAACTATCAAAAAGCTAGGAGTTATTCGCTTTTAGCGCTATAATGGGATTTATTATGCCTGCTAGAGCAATCCGGGTTGTGTTAACACATTTGTCTAACTTCGAATTTTGTATGACATTGTCTAACTTCGAATTTTGTATGACCTTGTCGACTCGAATCTTCTTGCTTGTCTTTGTAGTTATTGTATTTATAAATCTTAACAGGGGGGCGGCAAGCTCATGTTAGTAACTAGAAGATAGAGGTAATTCAGCGTAAAACTGTAAAAATTTGTAGGATTTTAAGATCCTAGAAAAGAAAGGTAAAAGGTGACAGAAAAAAAAAGCAAAGCCTTAAAAAACAAAAGTGGACAAAAGTTAGAAAGATAACACCTAAAAAAAGATAAGACAATGTATAAAATACAATGTATAAATACAAAGTATAAGGGAAACTTCGAATAAAAAATAAAAGCAAATTAGACAAAGTATAATTATAGAGGGAGTAGGAGTCTAACCTACTGTATATGAAACCAGCCTTTCATAAACTAACGTAACCCTCTTAAGGCCCAGAGATTGTATATAAACAAAGGTCTGAAACCTGGGGCTATATAAACAAAAATCTAGAGGGTCTTATACCTGAGTTTGCTGTACGTACGGGGTAACCGTGTTCTAGATGAGGTCTTATAAACATTAAGCATTGATATTGTTAGGGGCTCTCTAGTCAGGTTAGACCAAATAAAGACTTCCGGTCCATCTATCAAATGTTTAGTAGATCAGGGGATTCCAACCCTTGTTTCCATGTATATCCTTTAATGTGCCGATTTTCCTAACTTACATCAAAAATAGCTTCAAAGCCATGTAGTTGCATAGGAGCCTTTCTCGCATTAAATTAAGGTTACTGGTGTTCTCCGTAAAATTCTAAGCATCTTCCGTCTGATGTTTAACAATAAAAAGATAAGGGCAGGGACCACGCCCCCCTACTACCACCCAGTTACCTGGATTAACTTCTTTTTCTACGGGTTTACCCGACGCTTCCTTACTCTTCCGTGCCACTCAAGCTATTATCTTAAAAAATTACCAATTAAATTAATGAAGACTTCGGTATTAAGCCATTCCCTGCAAATCTTACCAAATACAATGTAGATTAGTTTCATTCATCCGTGATGAGAAGATCTGTTTTCTTCCTAGCCGTAAAGATCAGTTACTTTGTGTGATTCTACAGCTTAGACAAAAGCATAATATAAAATAAGTGTCTTTAGTTTATACTAGCTTACCTAGCCTTTGTGGTGCTTCATTTACTACTCGCGAGTTAATATTTCTCTAATTATTGTTTAGAACTTAGTACGTACAGCAATTTAACACAATATCCAAGGAGTTTTCTACATTAAACTAGAATGTCTAGATTTCGTGGGTGTTTACGCCACACTTACTTTATTCTACTTATCCTATAGGTAAGTATTTGTCTTCTTCTGTTGACAGATAGTAATAAAATATAAAAAAAAATAAAAACATTATGCTTCTAGTTCGAGGGGGGGTAAAAAAAAAAAAAAGTAGGCGGGACTGGCCCCCTAAATTCTTAATAAAACACCAAAACTTTTTAAAAGTATATTTTAATTTTACAAAAAATCAGCAGAAAAAACATTACTAAAGATGTAAAAGATTATAAAAAAATGGATATAAAAATAACAAACAAAAACCTGGTCAGATAAGCTCTTTACGGGTAAGTTGAAACTAGGTGGTTTAATAGTTTAAAGAAGAAGTGCCTCAGTGGATATTCCCTGCATGTTTGAGGAGTTCCCGGGGCTATCGATAAGAAGCACACCTATCTAGGTTGGGGTGTTTCTGTGGCCTTGACGAAGGCTGGCTAAGTTGCCAAAACAGGACCTTGTAGCTTGTGGGCTGTATAGAGGGGGTCCCTATTTACTATCAGAAGGATTTTCCGGTGAAACTTGGTCTCTTGACTTAGGGAGGTTTAATTGCGATATTCTTCCGTGTTTATAAACGGGTTTTATGAAAACTTTAGAATATCAAAAGATCCTATATACAGTAAGATTTTCTATCTAAGTTGGGATCAGTCAACTGGTTTAAGATTACGAAATTCTTAAGGGTTTTGAGCTAAATTCAAATTAGTAGTTTCAAACAGGTAAAG
>NW_014040585.1:0-1320 GCF_000143105.1 Grosmannia clavigera kw1407 | reverse complement strand
TTACTATATTACTAGTTTTTCCTTTAAAGGCCTACTTAAGGTAAAGCTCTAGGTTCTTCTTCTAGCATTTTATAATTATATACCTAGTGCAATTATAGTGCGCGCATTTTGTGCCGTCTTAGCGTTTGCTAAGAGCCTTAGTTTTTAAGTTTTTAGTGCTATAACTACTGTCTTTTTCCCTAGTTGTCTTGTTTTTAGTTTTAATCTTATTAGTGCTAGTGCTGCTACTATTACCGCTTTTAGCGTTTAGTGCAGCAAACGTCCGCTCCTTATAGCAGTTAGTAATAAAAAGCTTTACCGCTGCATAGACTTTATTGTTAGCTATAATAGTCTATCTACTTTGCTAAAGGTTAAGCACTTTTACGTTTAAGGCAAGGAACTTTCTACAGATGCAGCTAATTAGATTTATAGCCTTTTGCTTGCCTGTAGGCGGCTTAACATAGGTATTATAGCCGCGAATAATTTCTTTAATTCTAGTAAAGAAGTCCTTTATCTTTTCGCTATTATACTAGCGTATTATTGTCTAAATTTTAGTGCTATAATTAATAGCCAGATTAGCTTCCTATAGTTTTAAGAGCTGTTTAAGCGTTTTATAAATAATCTTAATGTTATTTCCTTTAGTCTGCTTAAGCAAGCCGTCGTTAACCTGTAGGGTTATAGCGTATTTAATCGATTAACGGTTGTTAGTAGCCATCTGCCTAATAGTAGTAAAATCGTTAATGCCTAGCAGGCTAAGGCCTTTAAATACATTCTTCTCCTATTTATTCCAGTCTACGCCGCTAGTAAGCGTTAGCACTTACTTCGAGCAGTGGCTTACAAATAGCTTAATGCATGTTAGGTCGACCTAAATCGGATTAGGCGCCGCTGCACTAGCTTGTAACATAGTAGAAGATTCGGGTTTTAGTTCTAGATCGTAAAAGAATTTAGAAGCTTATAACTGCTAATTAGGTTCTTTACCACCAGCGTCGTTTTCGTTGTTTTAAGTGTCTTTGTTAAGTTTAGCCCCGTAAATGCTACTTTCGTTAGCTACATAAATGCTGCTTTTAATGGTTAACTTAGACTTAGCGTCTGATTCTAATTTGACGATTAGAGGTTTGCTGCTTAGTCTGCTACTAGGAGTTCTGTTCCAGCTAGGCAAGGTTATAAATATAACCTTGGTGATCTTAACAAGGTTCTTTTCGTCCGTTAGATTAGTGCCTAAAGCACTAGGTGCTTTACGAAGCGTATCGTAAAGGCTTTTTGGTTTATTTGTTTAGCTTCTCCTAGTCCTCTTAGGCCAGGCTTATAACCTATAAAGGTTAAAGAAGGCTATACGTAGCG
>NW_014040586.1:0-1671 GCF_000143105.1 Grosmannia clavigera kw1407 | reverse complement strand
TANAGTGTAGAAGCAAAGAATTAGCTATTAAATATACGGCTGCTTTCTCTTATTAAGAAGATACCTCTTTGCCTGCTTAACTTACCTAGCCTACCTAAGAACACCTTTAATAAAAAGGTTTAAAGTGTAATATATAGTTATAAAGGCTTAAACGTATTTATACTATTATATTAAAACTTTAACTTAATAAACTATAGTAGACTAATAAGTAACGGCTTACTAGCTAATTTGTATATAACTAAAAGATATAGTATAGCGTAACCTTAGTAAGGTATAGCATAGCTAAGTAGCTATGCTAGTTTTATACAATGTATTAAGATAGTTTATTAAGTCTAACGCTTAGTAAGCAACTAGTTGCTAAACTAGTGTATAAGAACGTGTATATAGAATACTCTTATATTACTTATAAAAGTCTTCTACGCACATGCCCTACGCACTAGTTTAGCGACTTACTGCTTACTAAGCGTTAGAATTAACAAACTATCTTAATACATAAATAGAGCAAAGCATAGCTACTTAGCTAATTATCTACTTAATATAGTTTAACTTAAGTTTATATAAACTAGACATTTCTACTATAGATAATAACCTTATTCTGCTAAACCCTTAGCTAGTAATTACTACCTTATATATAATAGTTTGCTAAAGTTTTTAATACTAATAAAGTAAAAGAACTACCTTTATTAGTAAACATAAAGTACTTAATTAAACTAGAAGATAGCGCAAAAGTACTATATAGCCTTTTATACTTACTATTCCTTATATAATAAAAGAAGCTTTGCTGCTTTATTAATAAGTTATTAGTAAATAGTTAGATTGCTTATAGTAATAGCCTAGCTAAAGCCTTTATGATATTTGTCTTAAAGAAGGATAGTACTTTACGTATATACGTTAACTATTAAGGTTTAAACTAAGTAACTAAGAAAAACTACTACCTCTTACTACTAATTAGTAAACTATTAAATTGCCTAGATAGTATAAAGGTATTCTTTAAAGTAAATATAAAAGAAGTATACTATAAGATTTAAGTAAAGGCCGCCGATTAGTAAAAGACTACTTTTTAAATAAAATATAAACTTTTTAAGTTTTATATTATGCTATTTAAACTAACTAACGCGCTAGCTACCTTTTAAGTATACATTTATTATATACTAGTAAAACTAGTAGGTATAGTCTATAAAGTATATCTAGATAATATCTTTAATTCACTTGTAAACTAAAGAAGAGTATAAAAAGCACTTACAATTAATATTTAAGCGCTTAAAGGCTACAAAGCTATATATAAACCTACCTAAGTATAAGTTCTTTAAAAAGAAAATTGCCTTTCTAAGTTTTATTATTACTATTAAAAGGTTAGTGTTAAAGGTATACTTAGGTAGGCCAGGTAAGTCAGGCAGGCAAGGAGGTATCTTCTTAACAAGAGGAAGCAGCCGTATATTCCATAGCTAATTCTTGCCTCCTACACTCTAAGGGAGTGCGGGAGGCGCTCTTTATCGTAGGCGCACCTCTAGCGCACCAAGTGCGCAGGGCAGGTGCGACCCCGTTTCTACTTAGCCCGTACGCTAGCACGTGCTGTGGCCTGTGCGCAGACTACGCCACGCAGCCTGCGCCAACAAGCACCGTTCTAGTCCACGATGTGCATCTAATACGCTGTGCGCATACTGCGTACGG
>NW_014040587.1:0-1601 GCF_000143105.1 Grosmannia clavigera kw1407 | reverse complement strand
TAAAAAGGGATAGGTATATAGCCTAGTAAGCCTTACGTCTGTTATACCTTAGCTAGGTTATAAAGGTGCGTAAGTTGTTATAGTCTAATAAGACTTTAATTGTCTTTTTACTGCTATTAAGGTAGTGTTGCTATTACTTAAAGAAGTTTATAATTGCTAGTAGCTTTTAATCTAGGGTACTATAATTTAGCTTTAGTCTTTATAGTTTTCTTAACTAGAAGGCAATTAAGTGCTAGGCTCTTTTTTTATCTTATTAGAAGATAATCCTGCTAATAGCTACCTTTAAGGCATTAGTCTCTACGCGTATTGCTTGTTCTAGGTTAAAATAGCGTAGCAAAGGTGCTTTTGTAAATGCCTCTCTTAGTATTGTAAAGGCTGCGCGCTCCTTGCTCCCTCGTTACACTAGTCCTAGCTTTTTACTATTTTTGCTGCCTTATAGCAGCCTTAATAAAGGAGATAAGATGTTTAAGTAAGCTTTAATAAAGCGACAATAGAAGTTATAGAATCTAAAGAAGACCTATACCTCTTTAAATGTTTATAGCGTTAGCTATTCTGCGATTATGTGTACTTTGCGTAGGTTTATTGCAAACCTTTTTCTTTTAATAATAAACCCTAGGAATTCAACTTCTTGTTAGTAAAATAAGCATTTGTTGCTATTAACAAATAACTAGGCTTGCTAAAGACGCTTAAAGATTTAGTCTAAGTGCTTTATATGCTCTTTCTTATTGCATAAGAACATAAAAATATTATCTAAGTAAATAATATAGATTATATTTACTAGACTATACAGCGCTTAACTTATATAGTACTAGAAGGTTGCTAGGGCGTTAGTTAGCGTAAAAGGTAGGACTAGGTATTTAAAGAGACTATATCTAGTTTAAAAAGCTGTCTTTTATTCGTCTTCTTCTTTAATCCTTAGGCGGTAATACGCCTTCTTAATGTTAATTTTTAACATTACCTTTATTCTTACTATGCAGTTTATAATCTTAAAGATTAAGGGTAGTAGGTATTAGTTCTTTACTATAACCTTATTTAACCCTTTATAGTTAATATATAAGCGTAAGCTTTTGTCCTTCTTAGGTATAAAAAGAATAGGTGCGCTTATAAAGCTTTTTAATAGGCAAATTTGTTCTGTTGCTAGGTTATTATCTAAGTACTAGCGTAGCTCTTTTAATTCTTTTTATAATAAAGGATATATTGTCTTATATAGTAGTTAACCGCTAGGTAAAAGATTAATTGTATAGTTAGTAGCTTTATATAGTAGTAAGACCTTAGCGTTAGATAAATTTAGCACGTTGCTATACTTGCACGCTAAATATATAGGTAGTGCGCTTATACCTTTTAAATAACCTTTTACTTTTAGGTTGCTTAGTAAGATTATATATACCTATGCGCGCTCTTTACGCGCTATAGTAAGGAAGATTTCTTATAGTATAAGTTGTATAGTCTTTATGCGTACTTTAAACTACTAGCGGCGGTCTGCTAGCTTTAGGTAAACTTTCTTACTTTAAAGGGTTATTATTAATAGTAATATTATTAGGCCTTAATACCTAGCAGGTTTAGTAACTTTTGCATAAACCTATATAATCTTATAAGTGTAC
>NW_014040588.1:0-4468 GCF_000143105.1 Grosmannia clavigera kw1407 | reverse complement strand
GTATTTAACACACACAATAAGAAAATAGCAGGAAATAAAGTCTGATATATAATAATAAGATACATTTATGAAAGAGTAAACACGCGAAAGACATGCGCGCGGAGATAATTAGCAATCGTGCGTATTATAATAGCAAAGCAACTTAATATATAACTAGGCTTAGCCTCTTTATAATGCAAACGCGTAAGAAGGTTAGGTTTAGCTTCTTTAAGCTAGCTAGGTTTAAATGCTTTGTTAATAAACTTACAAATTTGCCTTTAACAAAGTCCTTATATAAGCGTTGCTTATTATAGCCCTTCTTTTATTAGCAAATCGCTTTTTCCTACAACACTTCTAGCTTTTACTAGATAGCCTATAGCTAACTAACACGCTTTTACACGCTTTTTATCGCAGCCTTAGTAAAGGGGAAGTTGTCTATAAAACAAGAGTAGTATGCGTATAATATATAGAATAAAGAGGTCTTTGTTATAGTATAGTAGGCGTTATTATACGCAAACTTTGCCGTACTTAATACCCGCGTCTACTAGTGTTATAAACAACTATAGAACGTTTGTAAGAAGCGCTTTAAAGTCTAGTTTAAGATCTTAGTACTGCTATCTATCTATAGGTAGTACGCTATTAACATTATTAGCTAGACTTCTTAAAGTTGCATTAGTTCTTGCTAAAATTAGCTAGTAAATAAGCTGTCTTTATTACTAACAATTACTTTTAAGATACTAGACTTAGTCTTTATATAGTTATAAATAAGTTAGGCGACCTTGGCAGCTATAACTGTCTTTTAAGTAAGGATAAACATACTATGCTTTATATAGCAATTAACTACTACTAAGATAGCGTTGTATAGATAGCTGTCTAAGCCTAGGCTTAACCTAAGACTAGTTATAAAATCTATACTAATATGCTAGAATGGCTAAACAAGCATAGGTAAGGACTAGAGGTATTTGTATAGCTTATACTATAGGACCTTATTGCTTATACATAACAAATAGTTAGTAATAAACGCACAAACGTTAGTAGCTATATCTAGCTAGTAGTACTTCCTAGTAAAGAGTTTTATAGTCTTATAGACTTTTATATAGCCTGCTATAAGAGAGTTGTAGTGTAGACTAATTAACCTTGCCTATAGCTTGTCTGCTAATAGGATAATAATGCAATCCTTATAGAATAAGGTATTCTTTTTCTATAGATAATAGGTGTTATTCCTTTAGCTTTATCTAGCCTTTATAAACAAGTTGTCTAGTAATTAGTCTTAGCCTTAAGCGTTGCAAATAGTATTATATAGTTTAAGAGAGCACTAGGGTTATAATAGCCGTTCTTAGCTAGTAGCAACCTACGCCTCTTATACTAATAATAATAAAGCTCTTAGCACAAAGAGCCTTAATAACTAGTCTGCGATCTATAGTTTGCTAAGAAGTAAGGGAAGCATGTTATTATATATAATGTTACCTTTTATATAGTCTAGTTAGTAAGATAGACTATTTGCTAAGTTAGTAAACCTTAGGCAGTGCTTAATCTTAAAGTTAAACACTAAAAGGCAAAACACCTATTAGGTAATTTAGTTCTAAAGATCCTTTACTAATACCTTAACAACGCCTTTTAGCGCCTAGTAATTAGTTAAGACTATAAATAGGTCCTTTAAACCTTTTAAATAGTAACGCTAGTGCTCTAAACTCTTAATAATAGCTAAAAGCTCCTACTATCCTACTCTTTACCGCATCTTGCAAGCTGTTAGCTTACGTAAGTAGTAAGCAACTAGTCGCTACTTGCTGTCTATAAGCTAGGAGATAATGCTAGAGATAGCGTAGCTTAACGCATCTGTTTTTACCTACGTAGGCTTTATGTTATTATAGTAGCAAAGAATTGTTGCTGTTATAAATGCTATCTTTAGCAATTTAAAAGCAACCTTTACCTCTTTAATTAACATAAACGGTTGCATAACAATAGCTTTACGCTTGCGCAGTAGGCTAAGGCCTATCTTTATTAATTCCGTTAAGGCCTGTATAATGTAAGAGTAGTAGGAAATAAAGCGTCTATAGAAGTTTGCAAACCCTAGGAAGGATTACATGTCCTATACGCACTTAAGGGCCTTTTATTTAGTAATAGCTTTAACCCGCTTAGAGTCTATAGCTAGCCCCTTTATAGTAACAACAAACCTTAAGAAATTAATTTCCTTTTTAAAGAATTTACACTTCTTAGGATTTATATACAGCTGCGCAGCCTCTAGCCGCTTAAAAACTAATCGAAGGTGCTTCTTATACTCCTCCTTAGTCTAAGAGTAGATTAAGATATTATCTAAGTATACCTTATAAACTATGCCTACTAGCCTTGCTAGTGCGCGGTAGATATATACTTAAAATATAGTCGGCGCATTAGTTAGTCTAAAAAGTATAATATAAAACTTAAAAAGCCTATATTTTGTTTAGAAAGCAGTCTTCTACTAATCGAAGGCCTTAACCTAAATTCTATAGTATGCTTTCTTTATGTTTATTTTAAAGAATACCTTTACGCTATCTAAGCAATCTAACAGCTTAATAATTAATAGAAGAGGGTAGCAGTCTTTCTTAGTTACTTAATTTAAGCCTTAGTAGTTAACGTATATGCGTAGAGTACTATTCTTCTTTAAGACAAAAATCACTAAGGCTTTAGCTAGACTATTACTATAAGCAATCCGCTTATTTGCTAATAACTTATTAATAAAGTAGTAGAGCTCCTCTTGCTAGGTAAGAGATAGTAAGTATAAAAGGCTATATAGCACCTTTATACTATCTTCTAGCTTAATTAAGTGCTTTGCATCTGCTAATAAGGGTAGTTTATTTACCTTATTGGTATTAAACACTTTAGTAAATAGTTGTATATAAAACGGCGGTCGCTAGCTAGGGTCTAATAGAGCTAGATTATTATTTATAGTAGGAATGTCTAGTTTATAGAGACTTAAATCTAACTATATTAAGCAAATAGCAAATAACTCCTTACTATTGTATAAGCGTTAGCTTATCCGCTTAAAGGTCTTAAAAACTTTAATAGTAAAGGACTAAGCTTATTAAATAGTGTCAATAACAACGCCTAAAAACCCTAGTCTCTTATAACTTAGGATAATGTCTCTATAGTTAGTACTTGCTTAGCAAACAGCTATAAAGACCTATATTAACGCGTAAGAGACCTTATCCTTTATTAGTATAATAGTTAGCTTATATAGGCCGCAAGCCTATAGTGCTTTTCTATTAACAAAGACTAGGTTTAGGTTTAAGTGCTGCTAAAGCGGCTTTAAACTAAGCTATTAAACAACCTTTAAGTTAACTATATTTAAGTTAGCATAAGAATCTAGGTTTATAACGATAGTAGCCTAGCAATTGCTAGGCGTCTATGCCTTAGCTAAGGTATAACAGTAAGGAATTATATCTTTAGTTAGCTATGCTAGTAAAGTTAATAAAGAATAAGACTTCTTTATTAACCTTACTAGTTTTCTTAGTTAAAGTAAGTTGCCTCCTAGTTGTTAAGCTTTTAAAGACTATCTTCTAGTTTTACTTAAAGCTCTTTAACCTATATATAGGTTTTAAGCTTAAAGTACTCCTAGAAAGTATGCTTGCTCTTACTATAATTCTAGCACTTTAACGCAACGTTAATGTTGTTTAAACTGCTAAGGTTAGCAGGTTAAGAAGTAGACTAACCTTAGCCGGCAACTAGTTGCAGGCTTAGGTTACTCTCTATAAAACCGCGGTAACCTATCTTATTATTATTGCAGCGCTATTTCTTTATTAGCTTACTAGCTAGTACGCCGTTAACCGTAACCGCTTGCTTCTAGTCGTCCTATCTCTTCTTCTATTCTTAGCCCTAGGACTAATACTCCTTACAAGCATTAGCGATCTCTATTGCTATACTAAAAGACTTGCCGATAGTTTTATTCTAATACTACTTTACTAAGTAGTCGTTAAGCCCTTGCTAATACCTCTAGGCAATCTCGCTTGCCTAGTTAAAGGTGTTACTAATCTTTTGTTATAAGTAGTCCTATTTCTGCTAGTACGCTATTAGCAACTTGCCGCCCTGCTAAAGCGTCTAGCTTTCCTTATAAATATAGTGCATTTAGAATTTAAGGTTTAAGTATTCCTAACAGATAAACATAACAAAGTACGTCTATATAAGGCATGTAACTAAGGGTTTACTAGCGCGGAGTCGGTTACGGTGCTTTTGCCAATTAGCCGCTAGTATAGTAATTAGCTAACTACTTGCTTAAATAATCTTTATATCTTTTAACGCGTCGCTGCGTGCATTAGTGTTATAGGCGTCCTTTATTATTGCTAACCACTCTTTTATCTCTATAGCAAAGGCACTAATTTCTAGCCTTTTAATGCTATATTATAGTAGCTTATTATTATAGTAGCAACTACTAGGCGGTAGCCCTATAACCCTTACAGCTATAATGTTAGTTAATGCCTCTAGCGTCTATATAATGCAAGTGTATTTATTGCTT
>NW_014040589.1:0-3044 GCF_000143105.1 Grosmannia clavigera kw1407 | reverse complement strand
GGGCCAGTCCGCCTACTCTTTTTTTTACCCACTCGAACTAGAAGCATAATGTTTTTATTTTTTTTTATATTTTATTACTATCTGTCTAACAGAAGAAGACAAATACTTACCCTATAGGATAAGTAGAATAAAAGTAAGTGTGGCGGTAAACACCCACGAAATCTAGACATTCTAGTTTAATGTAGAAAACTCCTTGGATATTGTGTTAAATTGCTGTACGTACTAAGTTCTAAACAATAATTAGAGAAATATTAACTCGCGAGTAGTAAATGAAGCACCACAAAGGCTAGGTAAGCTAGTATAAACTAAAGACACTTATTTTTATATTATGCTTTTGTCTAAGCTGTAGAATCACACAAAGTAACTGATCTTTACGGCTAGGAAGAAAACAGATCTTCTCATCACGGATGAATGAACTAATCTACATTGTATTTGGTAAGATTTGCAGGGAATGGCTTAATACCCGAAGTCTTCAATTAATTTAATTGGTAATTTTTTAAGATAATAGCTTGAGTGGCACGGAAGAGTAAGGAAGCGTCGGGTAAACCCGTAGAAAAAGAAGTTAATCCAGGTAACTGGGTGGTAGTAGGGGGCTGGTCCCTGCCCTTAATCTTTTTTATTTGTTAAAACAATCAGACGGAAGATGCTTAGAATTTTACGGAGAACACCAGTAACCTTAATTTAATGCGAGAAAGGCTCCTATGCAACTACATGGCTTGAAGCTATTTTGATGTAAGTTAGGAAAATACGGCACATTAAAGGATATACATGGAAACAAAGGGTTGGGAATCCCCTGATCTACTAAACATTTGATAGATGGACCGGAAGTCTTTATTTGGTCTAACCTGACTAGAGAGCCCCTAACAATATCAATGCTTAATGTTTATAAGACCTCATCTAGAACACGGTTACCCCTACGTACAGCAAACTCAGGTATAAGACCCTCAGATTTGTTTATATAGCCCAGGTTTCAGACCTTGTTTATATACAATCTCTGGGCCTTAAAGAGGGGTTACGTTAGTTTATGAAAGGCTGGTTTCATATACAGTAGGTTAGACTCCTACTCCCTCTATAATTATACTTTGTTCTAATTTGCTTTATTTTTTTATTTTCGAAGTTTCCCTTTACTTACTTTGTTATTTTATTTACATTGTTATTTTATTACATTGTTCTTATTCTTTTTTTAGGTTTGTTATCTTTCTACTTTGTCCACTTTGTTTTTTAGGTCTTTGCTTTTTTTTTCTTGTCACCTTTTACCTTCTTTTCTAGGATCTTAAATCCTACAAATTTTACAGTTTACGCTGAATACCTCTATCTTCTAGTTACTAACATGAGCTTGCGCCCCCCTGTTAAGATTTATAAATACAATAACTACAAAGACAAGCAAGAAGATTCGAGTCGACAAGGTCATACAAAATTCGAAGTTAGACAATGTCATACAAAATTCGAAGTTAGACAATGTGTTAACACAACCCGGATTGCTCTAGCAGGCATAATAAATCCCATTATAGCGCTAAAGCGAATAACTCCTAGCTTTTTGATAGTTCCCCTCCTAAGCAGAGAACTCTCAACCTGCCGCATCCGGGGTCTAATAATCCACTCAGAACTAAAAATTTTACTTTTTAACACCCTTCTCCCCAACGGATTGTCGGCCTTATAATCCCACAGCTAAGGCTCTGGAATTAACAAACAGGACCCTTCAATCCTTAATAATTACACTAGTTTAAACAATAAAAGTTAACTTTTTATTTTAATTTAGACAAAAAAGAAAGATCTGTTATAAGATCCTTGGAGACCTGAGATTTCTTGCAGGTTAGACCCCTGCCTTCTTTAATATTTATTACCTTTTATCTCCGCCAACCTTTTAGTAACAATATTTACAATGTTACAAAGGAAAGGTTTCTCAATAGTACAACTCTAGGGTAGTCACACATTAATAGACTCATCGAATTTTGTGTTTGAACTAAGAAGGAGTTATGAAAAGAAGATTAAACCTTCATTGAGAGCTAACTACGTTGTCCTGTGTTAAAGGGAAACCCCTTAACAACGAGCCTTTACCCTGTTTTGAAACTATAATTTGAATTTAGCTCAAAAACCCCTTAAGAATTTTCGTAATCTTAAACCAGTTGAACTGATCCCCAACTTAGATAGAAAAATCTTACTGTATATAGGATCTTTTGATATTCTAATTTCATAAACCCCGTTTATAAACACGGAAGAATATCGCAATTAACCTCCCCTAAGTCAAGAGACCAAGTTCAACCGGAAAAATCTTCTGATAGTAAATAGGACCCCTCTATACAGCCCACAAGCTACAAGGTCCTGTTTTGGCACTTAGCCAGCCTTCGTCAAGGCCACAGAAACACCCCAACCTAGATAGGTGTGCTTCTTATCGATAGCCCCGGGAACTCCTCAAACATGCAGGGAATATCCACTGAGGCACTTCTTCTTTAAACTATTAAACCACCTAGTTTCAACTTACCGTAAAGAGCTTATCTGACCAGGTTTTGTTTGTTATTTTATATCCATTTTTATAATCTTTACATCTTAGTAATGTTTTTTCTGCTGATTTTTTGTAAATTAAATATACTTTAAAAGTTTGGGTGTTTATTAAGAATTAGGGGCCAGTCCGCCACTCTTTTTTTTACCCCCACTCGAACTAGAAGCATAATGTTTTTTTTTTTTTTTTTTATTTTTTTACTATTTGTCAACAGAAGAAGACAAATACTTACCTATAGGATAAGTAGAATAAAGTAAGTGTGGCGTAAACACCCACGAAATCTAGACATTCTAGTTTAATGTAGAAAACTCCTTGGATATTGTGTTAAATTGCTGTACGTACTAAGTTCTAAACAATAATTAGAGAAATATTAACTCGCGAGTAGTAAATGAAGCACCACAAAGGCTAGGTAAGCTAGTATAAACTAAAGACACTTATTTTATATTATGCTTTTTGTCTAAGCTGTAGAATCACACAAAGTAACTGATCTTTACGGCTAGGAAGAAAACAGATCTTCTCATCACGGATGAATGAAACTAATCTA
>NW_014040590.1:0-8292 GCF_000143105.1 Grosmannia clavigera kw1407 | reverse complement strand
CCTGCCAGCTAATATATACGTGGCTGGAAGATGCGGTGTAGCGCAAACCCAGTGGGGCGTGGCGCAGCTAAGTGGCTGTGCTAGTCCCGTGCAACGTGTCAAGATAGTTCGTTAAGTCCGCCGCTTGGTAAGCGACTGGTTGCCGAACCGGTGCGTAGGGACGCGTGTGTGGAATACCCTTACATATTTATTTGTTAAGAATACTTAAACCTTAAATTCTAGATGCACTGCATCTATAAGGAAAGCTAGACGCTTTAGTAAGGTAGTAAGTTGCCGATAGCGTACTAGCAAAAATAAGACCACTTATAATAAAAGATTAGTAACACCTTTAACTAGGTAGGCAAGATTGCCTAGAGGTATTAGCGAGGGCTTAATAACTACTTAGCAAAGTAGTATTAGAATAAGACTATTAGTAAGTCTTTTAGTATAGTAATAAAGATTGCTAATGCTTATAAAGAGTATTAGTCCTAAGGCTAAGAATAAAAAAAGAGATAAGACGACTAAAAGTAGGCGGTTATAGTTAATAGCATGCTAGCTAGCAGGCTAACAAAAAAATAGCGCCGCGACAATAATAAGACAAAGAACCGTAGTTCTATAGAGAGCAACCTAAGCTTACAACCGGTTGCCGGCTAAGGTTAGTTTACTTCTTAACTTGCTAACCTTAGTAGTTTAAATAACATTAACGTTGCGTTAAAGTGCTAGAATTATAGTAAGAGCGGGCATACCTCTTAGGAGTGCTCTAAGCCTAAAACCTACGCATAGGTTAAGGAGCTTTAAGTAGAACTAAAAGATAGTCTTTAAAAGCTTAACGACTAAGAGGCAACCTACTTTAACTAAGAAAACTAGTAGGGTTAATAAAGAAGCCTTATCTTTTATTAACCTTACTAGTATAGCTAACTAAGGATATAATTCCTTGCTGCTATACTTTAGCTAAGGCATAAACGCTTAGCAATCGCTAAGCTACCGTCGTTACAAACCTAGATTCCTATACTAACCTAAACATAGTTAACCTAAAGGTTATTTAATAGCTTAGTCTAAAGCTGCTTTAGTAGTACTTAAACTTAAACCTAGTATTTATTAATAAGAAAGCACTATAGGCCTATAGCCTATATAAGCTAACTATTATACTAATAAAAGATAAGGTCTTTTACGCGTTAATATAGGTCTTTATAGCTGTTTGCTAAGTAGGCGCTAACTATAAAGATATTATTCTAAGTTATAAAAGACTAGGGTTTCTAGGCGTTATTATTAACACTATCTAATAAGCCTAGTCTTTTGCTATTATAGTTTTTAAGACCTTTAAGCAAATAAGCTAACGCTTATATAATAGTAAGAAGTTATTTGCTATTTACTTAATATAGTTAGATTTAAGTCCTTATAAACTAAACATCCTTACTATAGATAATAATCTAGCTTTACTAGACCTTAGCTAGCAACTACTGTTTTATATATAACTATTTACTAAAGTGTTTAACACTAATAAGGCAAAGAAACTACCCTTATTAGCAGACGCAAAGCACCTAATTAAGCTAAAAGATAGCGTAAAAGTACTATATAGCTCTCTGTACCTACTATCTCTTACTTAGCAAAAAAAGCTTTGCTGCTTTATTAATAAGTTATTAGTAAATAGGCGGATTACTTATAGTAATAGTCTAGCTAAAGCCTTAGTAATTTTCGTCTTAAAGAAAGATAGTACTTTACGTATATACATTAACTACTAAGGTTTAAATTAAGTAACTAAGAAGAACTACTACTCTCTCTTATTAATTAGTAAGCTATTAAATCGCTTAAATAGCATAAAGGTGTTTTCTAAGGTAAATATAAAGAAAGCGTACTATAAAATCTAGGTTAAGGCCTTTAATTAATAAAGACCGCTTTTTAAACAAAATATAAGCTCTTTAAGTTTTATATTATACCCTTTAGACTAACTAACGCGCTAGCTACATTTTAAGCATATATCTACTATGCACTAGCAAGGCTAGTAAGCATAGTCTATAAAGTATACCTAGATAATATCTTAATCTACTCTTAAACTAAAGAGGAGTATAAAAAGCACCTTTAATTAGTTTTTAAGCAGCTAAAGGCTGCGTAGCTGTATACAAATTCTAAGAAGTACAAATTCTTTAAAGAGGAAATTAATTTCTTAAGGTTTGTTATTACTATAAAGAGGCTAGCTATAGACCCTAAGCAGGTTAAAGCCATCGCTAAATAAAAGGCTCTTTAGTACGTATAAGACGTACAATCCTTCTTAGGGTTTACAAACTTTTATAAACGCTTTATTTCCTACTACTCTTATATTATACAAGCCTTAATAAAATTAATAAAGATAGGCCTTAGCCTGCTGTGCAAGCGCAAAGCCGTCGCTATGCAACCGTTTATATTAACTAAAAAGGTAAAGGTTGCTTTTAAATCGCTAAAGATAGCATTTATAATAGCAACAATTCTCTACTACTATAATAACACAAAGCTTACGCAGGTAGAAACGAATGCGTTAGGCTACGCTATCTCTAGCATTATCTCTTAGCTTATAAACAACAAGTAGCGACTAGTCGCTTACTACTTACATAAGCTAATAGCCTATAAAATGCAGTAAAGAGTAGGATAGCAAAAGCTTCTAGCTATTATTAAAAGCTTAAAGCACTAGCGTTACTAATTAAAAGGTTTAAAGGACTTATTTATAGTCTTAACTAACTACTAAGCGCTAAAAGGCGTTATTAAGGCATTAGCAAAAGATCTTTAGAACTAAATTACTTAATAGGTGTTCTGCCTTTTAGCGTTTAACTTTAAGATTAAGCACCGCCTAAGGTCTACTAACCTAGCAAATAGTCTATCTTACTAACTAGACTATATAAAAGGTAACATTATATATAATAACATACTCCCCTTGCTTCTTAGCAAACTACAAATCGTAGACTAGTTATTAAGGCTCCTTATACTAAGAGCTCTATTATTATTAGTATAAGAGGCGCAAGTTGCTACTAGCTAAGAATAGCCGTTATAACCCTAGTGCTCCCTTAAACTATATAATACTATTTGCAACGCTTAAGGCCAAGACTAATTACTAGATAACTTATTTATAAAGGCTAGACAAAGCTAAGAGAACAACACCTATTATCTATAAGAAAAGAACACCTTATTCTATAAGGATCGCATTATTATTCTATTAGCAAATAAGCTATAGGCAAGGCTAATTAGTTTATACTACAACTCTTTTATAGTAGGCTATATAAAAGTCTATAAGACTATAGAACTCCTTACTAAAAAGTACTACTAGCTAGACATAGCTACTAACGTTTGCGCGTTTATTGCTAACTATTTATTATGCAACCTAGTAGGGCGTAGCATAGCTAAATAGCTATGCTAGTCCTATGCAACGTGTTAAGATAGTTCGTTAAGTCTGTCGCTTAGTAAGCGACTAGTTGCCGAACCGGTGCGTAGGGACGCGTGTGTAGAATACCCTTACACTATCCCCCTCCTCCCTAGGTAACGCCCCTATTAGCCTAGAGGTGCATACGCGGCAGCCACTTGCTTGTTAAAAAACCTCCCCTTGTAGAGTTAGGAAAAAGAGTTAAGCGCTCTAGGTTATTAGCTGTCGCCGAGCAGTTGCGGACTACTTGCTTATGCGACTGTATTTAGGTAACGTTAAAGCGTACACGTACTGCTTAGTCTATAGCGGCAGTAAACGCTAGATCCTGCCTAATGCATAGGTTGTCCTGTTTGTTAAAGCTCTTTAGGAGGCGTGCAGCTTTAGATCCTAGTCGAGGAACGCTTAGGTTGCTGCCGATAGGTGTTGCAAGGGGGCTAGCCTTAGATACTAGGTGTATAGGGGTGTAGTGTACGCTAACTAAAAACGGCGGCGTAGGGCTTGCAACTTTTAACTACTAGCAGGGTAGGATAAAGGCAATAGCGGCCGTTTATTGCCTGCTAATTATAGAACTATTGCTTACTAGATAGTAGAAGCAGTCTGCTGCTAAGACGTTTCTTTGTTTATTTTAGATGTTTCTTACCTTACTATTAAAGCAAGGTTAGGCAAGTTCTTAAGATGTATTTAGACGTTTAATAACGTAGCTTTTTTGTTGCTTTAAGGTATAAAAGAGCGGGTGCATTTTATAATTTAAGACGAATTTATTTATACTTATAAGACTACTCTTACCTTTTTAGCCCTTTTTTCTTTAATCCTACTTGCGTAGTAGGTTGATGCAATGGTTTGCAACTTTGCGCAGCAGCTAGCTAATAATCGCTTATAGACAATGTCTAACTAAAGCTACTCTTAAGTTTTAATAGACTTTTTTATAGATATAGACCTTATAAAACGCCCTTTCTAGGCCTATGCACTATCTCTTAAGAGCGTAGGTCTTTGCTAGCACAGCATTTGCTAAGCAATAGCTAACCCTATAGTAGGCTCTATGTTTAAACTGCGTTCTTAAGGCTTATTTAAACGTCTACTATAAATTCTTATATATAGCTACGTTAAAGAACCCGGCGCGCTACGTCGGTTATATAGCTAATAACACGTTATGCTTGCTAGTAAGTGCGTTAACTTATATGCGCCGGTAGCCGATTACTAACTAATAGCTCCTTAAAGAGATTAAAGGCTTAGCCTAATACATTTAAGAATTTCTAGCCAGCACAAACAAGTTGCTGCTTTAGCGGATAACAGTTAATAATATCGTTATAGCGCTAGGCGATTGCGCGGCAATCGCCTAAAGGTTAATAGCCCTAACAATAGTAACTAAAGAACTTAGCTGCGCCTTGCAAGAAGATAAGTTAAAGCCCCTAGCGACCAACTAGCGCTCTTTGCGCAAACGTTTTAAGACGGCATAATAGGCTACATTACGCCTTAGTGTCCTCTACTAGTACTAGCAAGAGCTAGAGCTTACCTTAACGCCTGCGCAGCGGTTGGCAAAGATAGCCCGGCTCTTACCGCTAACGTCCCTAGACGTAGGCACACTATTATAAGCGTAGACCTAAGTTGCTACTACCTTTAAAGCAATGGTAAGTCCTTTAATCCCTATTGTTAAGTTATTGCTAACCTATTACCTAGGCTAATCCTTATTCTATTGTGCTTAGCCCGGCCTAGCGCGCTACAGCTATCTAAGCTAGCTGTAGCGGCACGCTTTACTATACTATAGGAGCGGAGAGGCCGCCTAAGCAGATCCTGCAGACTATAGCGGCCTTAGTTAAGCTAGCCTAAACTAACTAGGTAGTAGTCTTTCCCTAGCCGCTGCCTTTAGCGGCGCCCGGCAAGCAACGGTCCTACGCTAAGTTGCTAACCTTAGCTAAGCGCTAGCGTAGCGCTAAGACCGTTCTTAGTGCCGTAGCTAGCGGTAGTAAGGTGGTTGCGGCAGCTAGTAGCAGTAGTGTAGCGGCTAGTAGTGGCTATATACTAGCTAGCGGAGGCTTTCCTAGCAGCAAGAAGAGGGACAAGGAGGATAGTGTTAAAGAGAGGGACAAGGGGGTAAAGAGGACGTTTGTAGAGAAGGATAGTAACGAGTAGCTAGTAGCTAAGCGATAGCCTACTAACGGTGTGTTTTAGGTTTATAGCTTTAGGGGGCGCCCTTAAAGCTAGAATAAGTAGTTTATAGTGCGCAATCGTGCAGAAATGCTGCGTAAATCCTTTAGCTTAAAATGTTTAGCTTTAGCCCTTTTATATAAAGTGTATATTAGTTTGTTGCTTTTTATAGTATACTTTAGTAGCACTAGGCCTTCCTTAGCCTACTTTATTATCTTCTTAAGCGCCTTGTAAGATAAATAACCTAGTCTTTAGTAAATTAAGCGTAGTCTTTAGCGTTTGCTTAAAGACTATGTAAAGCTTTTAAGTTGCTTATATTATCTTACGTAATACCTATATATATTAAGCTCTCCCCTTACGTAAAAAAAGTGCCTGCTAGTTTAAGCCTAAAGATATTAAAATAAAAGCTAGTTTTTTAAATGTTAAGTTTAGTTATTAGTAGCTTTTAAGCACTATATAATTTAATGCTTATAAGGTAGTTATTATTTTAGTAAAAGCGTAGACTTAAAAAGATATTTAATAAGAAAGAAGGAATATAGTATACTTTATAAAATCTTATAATATACTCTTTACTATTAAGTTAAGTAAGACTTAAAGACATTATGCTTATAAAAGCTGCGGCTATTAGGCTGCCTTTTATAATAAAGCGTACTTATAATAGTTTTATAAATTTAAGATTAAACTACTAAAGGTTATTAATAACGTATATATCTTCTCTTATATTAAACAGCTAGGTATTATTAAACTAGCTATAAAAAAGTCTATAATACTTAACGCGGCTAATAATAAGCTAAGTAGCCTTATTAAAGACATCTACTAGTTTACTAACTAGTAAAAAAAAGGAATACCTTCTTTTCTTTATTATTCGTTAGATTATAATTACTAATTAAAATATCTTCTGTAATTATTATCTAGTAGTTAAGTGTTAGAGAGTCTTTCTTAAAAAAATATACTTAAGGAATTAATCTTCTTTTAATCTTTTATTTTAATATAGTTATTACTACTATCAAGAAAGGGTTTTAATTTAAAGTACTTTTTTTAATAGCAATTAACTATATAACCTCTTTAATCGCAATAAGTATATTTAAGGCTAAAGTAAGTCTTACCTTTCTTCTTCTTATTATTCTTCTTTTTTGCCTTTTTATCTTCCTTATAACTACTACTTAACTTATTCGTATTTTAATTCTTATTCTTATTGCTATCTTTATACTTATTAGTAAGAATTACTGCCTTATCCTTATACTTAGTTATAATAAACAGCTTAGTAGCTTTATAGACTTTATTACTAGCTAGCTTTATAAACTTTAAACGCTACTAATCTATTACCTTTACGTTTAGCGATAGAATGCGCTAATAAACGGCGCTTATAAAATAAAGAGCTTTAAGCTTGCTTAAAAGGTTGTTAGCGTAAGTCTTATACCTATAAAAAAACCTTCTTTATTCGCTAAAATTACTCCATTATTTTTTTAAGTTACGCTAACGTAAGGTATAAAGCTTATAACTAAAATCGACTGCTAAATCCTTTATATATAGCTGTAATAGTTGCTTTAATTCTTAGTATTATATAAGAAGAGTGTCCTTCTTAATCTAACCTAAAGTAATAAGCTAACTTATATCTTTATAGCGTATTATATTTTATACTAACCTTTATTTATTAAGGTAGCTACTTCTTTAATTTAAGTTAATCTAATTAAGCTTAGCCCTTTTTTAAAAGCTTTATTTTACTTATTTTATTCCTTTACTTTTATTAATTTAAGCACTTACTTTAAGTAGTACTTAAAGAAAAGATTTAAAGCTTGCTTTAATACTTAAACGCGTGCTATACTAGCTGCTAATAAGGATCTAAAGAGTATAGCTTATTATTCTTATTATTCTTATAGCTGCTATTAAGCCTATAAATATTAAGCATTTAGTTTATTCTTAGATTTATATTTACTCTTATAATCTTTTAAAATAAAGTTAACAGTTTAATTAAGCCTCTTACTAAAACGCAGACTTAATAATTTAATAATATATTTATTAAGCGTTTATAGTCTAAATAAACGCTTTGCTATAAGATTACTAAATAAGGCAACACTAGTCTTTTTAATAGCTATTAACTAATTAAAGTTAAAAAGCCTTTCTTCTTAAAGATAAAGAAAGAATAAATAAAGATGCTTAAGATAATAAGCAGTCTAATCTACTAAACCTTACTTATTTTTAAGCTTTAAAAAGATACTAGTTTATTAATTTAATTTAACAATAAGCTGCCTTTTATTTAAAAGTCTTAATAAAGGCTAATCCTAGTATAGAATTATAAGAGTAAAAAAATAATACTAAATACTAGCACACAAGTAAAGTTATAGCCTTACTAAGCCTAGATTAACTAAATGTTAGTTAATAAAGCTAAGATGCCGCGCAATGCTAACAATCTTAAAAGTAATGCCTTAAGGCAAAAAATAAAGCCTAAAAGTAAAGAAAAGATGCCCTAAGGCGAAAATTATTATATAATAACGCAAATTACTATAATAGACCCGAATATAGTATCTAGGTTTATAACCTATTATAACTAATGCTTATAGCAAGGGTAGCAGTGCACTATATAAGGTCTAAACATATAAGGGGTAGTGTGCAATGCGTGGTTACAAAGGCTTAACCGGTTTATACTATTGTATTAAGACTTTAACTTAACGAACTATAGAAGACTAGTAGGCGAAGGCCTGCTAGCTAATATATACGTGGCTGGAAGATGCGGTGTAGCGCAAACCTAGTAGGGCGTGGCACAGCTAAGTAGCTGTGCT
>NW_014040591.1:0-1669 GCF_000143105.1 Grosmannia clavigera kw1407 | reverse complement strand
AAGCCTTAATGCCTTAGCAAAGATTAAGCTTTGCCTGCGTAACGTTAGCGGCTAACAACACCTCTAGCAACGTAGGCCGCTGCTGCTTATTTACCTATAACAAGGTAGCGACGAAAGCACCTATAGCACGCGCAAGTGCCGCACGCACTACAGGCGAACCCTAGCCGTAGAGCTTCTTGTCAAGGCTGCGCAGCACCATCTCAAAGTCAGCCTAGTTGCCAACCATTAGCGGGAAAACCTGCATTCTGTTAGCCACTAGAGCGGCCTATAGCCACCAAAGAGGACTTACCCCGCAACACTCGTGCTTGCTAGCACGGCAGCCGTCGCAGCGCCTAGCGCTAGCAACGCTATAAATACACAGCACGGCTGCAAACCTAGGCAACTTTGTAAGAAGAGTTGTTAGAAAGTGGTGTAGGCACCGCACGCACAACAAGCCGTCTAAGGCGACTTAAGAGTAAGCTAGTGGCGCAGCCGCCACCGACCCTAAGAGCGCTAGACTAGCGGGAGCAGCTCCCGCACCTTAACGAGCCACCGGAGGCCTAACCGGGGGCACGGCGCACGCCGCAGTCTACGCCGAACAACAAACTATACTAGCGTAAGCCCCGCGCGCACGTTGCGCGCGGCCAGAACCAGCACCTTGGCCAGAGGGCAAAGGGTGTTAGGGAGTAAGGGCTAGGGCCGTAGCAGGTACTAGAGCGCTAAAGGCGCTTACCGCAAGCATAGGAACGTTAGAATTAAGAGCAGCCATGTTGCTGCTAGAAGACGAATTTGTTGTTTCTAGAAGAAGTAACCGGATGCCAGACCCTATAATAATCTAATTTAACTATAGGACTAACCTCCTAAATAAAGGGAACTAAAGGCGCCTTAAGTTGCCTTTAACAGCGATCTTAGCAAGCATAAAAGGGCCGCCGCAAACGGACAAGCACCACCACCACTAGGAACAAAGGTTGTAAGCCTTTCGTTAAGACCTGCCTTAAGGGAGTTAAGCATAGGAGGGGAGCAATTGTAACGCCGCCCTAGAAAGGGGACCGACGCAGGCTACGCGCAAGCCGTACGCAGTATGTACATAGCGTATTAGATGCACATTGTAAACTAGAAGCGGTGCTAGTGGCGCAGGCTGCGTGGCGCAGTCTGCGCACAGGCCACAGCACGTGCTAGCGCACGGGCTAAGTAGAAACGGGGTCGCGCCTGTCCCTGCGCACTTGGTGCCCTAAAGGGGCGCCTTACATAAAAAAGTGCCTCCTGTCCTCCCTTAGAGTGGCAAAGGGAAGAATTAAGTATTTAAATATACGGCTGCTTTCCCCCTATTTAAAAAGAATACCTCTTGCCTGCTCTAAATTAATTTTACCCACCTAAAGTTTCCTTTTTAAACAATAAACCCTTTACCTGGGATTTGTTTGTGTTTAAAATTAAAAAAAAGCATATGAAAAGGGTGGCTTTTTTAAAAAGGCCCCCCCTCTCTAGCCTTTGTAAAAGGCCCTCCCCGCTCCCCCTTTCCCTCTTTATGTTTCTCCCCAAACTTCCCACCCCCTTTTCTCGCCCCATTTTGTTTCTCCCCTCCTTTTTATTCAACACCCCCTTTCTAATCCTCAACCCACATACACAAAATACGAGTCTCTCTCAACTTTATTACTAATCTCTTTCTTTTATAACTAAAATACACACCACC
>NW_014040592.1:132275-140493 GCF_000143105.1 Grosmannia clavigera kw1407 | reverse complement strand
TTACGAAGGCTTAACTGGTTTGTACTGTTGTATTAAGACTTTAACTTAACGAACTATAGGAGATTGGTAGGCGAAGGCCTGCTAGCTAATATATACGTGGCTGGAAGATGCGGTGTAGCGCAAACCTAGTGGGGCGTGGCGCAGCTAAGTAGCTGTGCTAGTCCTGTGCAACGTGTTAAGATAGTTCGTTAAGTCCGCCGCTTGGTAAGCGACTGGTGGCTGAACCGGTGCGTAGGGACGCGTGTGTGGAATACCTTTATAGTTATACACCTTATATAAACGCACTTTGTTGCGTTTATCCGTTAAAACACTTAAACCTTAAATTCTAAATGCACTATATTTATAAAGAAAGCTAGACGCTTTAGTAAGGCAGCAAGTTGCTAATAGTATACTAGTAGAAATAAGACTACTTATAATAAAAGATTAGCAACACCTTTAACTAGGCAAGCAAGATTGCTTAAAGGTATTAATAAGGGCTTAACGACTACTTAGCAAAGTAGTATTAGAATAAGACTATTAGCAAGTCTTTTAGTATAGTAATAAAGATTGCTAATGCTTATAAGGAGTATTAGTCTTAAGGCTAGGAATAAAAGAAAAGATAGGATAACTAGAAGTAGGCAGTTATAGTTAATAGCGTGCTAGCTAGCAAGCTAATAAAGAAATAACGCTATAATAATAATAAGATAGAGAACCGCGGTTATATAAAGAGTAACCTAAGCTTATAACTAGTTGCTAGCTAAGGTTAGTTTACTTTCTAACCTACTAACCTTAGTAGTTTAAATAACATTAATATTACATTAAAGTGCTAGAATTATAGTAAGAGCAGGCACACCTTTTAAGAGTACTTCAAGCTTAAAACCTACGTATAGGTTAAGGAGCTTTAAGCGGAACTAGAAGATAGTCTCTAAGAGCTTAATAACTAGAAGGCAACCTACTTTAACTAAGAAAACTAATAAGGTTAACAAAGAAGCCTTATTCTTTATTAACCTTACTAGTATAGCTAACTAAGAATATAATTCCTTACTACTATACCTTAGCTAAGGCATAGACACCTAGCAATTGCTAGGCTGCTATTATTATAAACTTAGATTCTTATGCTAATTTAAATATAGTTAACCTAAAGGTTGTTTAATAGCTTAGTCTAAAGCTACTTTAGTAGCACTTAAACCTAAACTTAGTCTTTATTAATAGGAAAGCACTATAAGCTTACAGCCTATATAAGCTAACTATTATACTAATAAAGAATAGAGTCTTTTACGTGTTAACATAGGTCTTTATAGCCGTTTGCTAAGTAGGCGCTAACTATAAAGACATTATTCTAAGTTATAAGGGACTAAGGTTTCTAAGCGTTATTATTAATACTATCTAATAAGCTTAGTCCTTTGCTATTATAGTTTTTAAAACCTTTAAGCAGATAAGCTAACGCTTATATAATATTAAGAAGTTGTTTACTATCTACTTAATATAATTAGATTTAAGTCCTTATAAACTAGACATTCTTATTATAGATAATAATCTAGCTCTACTAGACCTTAGCTAGTAACTACTATTTTATATATAACTATTTGCTAAAGTGTTTAACATTAATAAGGCAAAGAAACTACCCTTATTAGCGAATATAAAGTACTTAATTAAGCTAAAAGATAGCGTAAAGGTGCTATATAGCCCTTTATACCCGCTATTTTCTACTTAGTAAAAGAAGCTTTGCTGCTTTATTAATAAGTTGTTAGCAAATAGGCAGATTGCTTATAGCAATAGTCTAGCTAAAGCCTTGGTAATTTTTATCTTAAAGAAAGATAGTATTTTACGCATATGCGTTAACTACTAACGTTTAAATTAAGTAACTAAGAAGGACCGCTACCCCCTCTTATTAATTAGTAAGCTATTAAATCGCTTAAATAGTATAAAGGTGTTCTTTAAGCTAAATATAAAGAAAGCGTACTATAGGATCTAGGTTAAGGCCTTTAATTAGTAAAAGACTGCTTTTTAAACAAAATATAAGCTCTTTAAGTTTTATATTATGCTCTTTAGACTAACTAACGCGCTAGCTACATTTTAAGCATATATTTACCGCGCACTAGCAAGGCTAGTAAGCATAGTCTACAAAGTATACTTAGATAACATCTTAATCTACTCTTAGACTAAGAAGGAGCATAAAAAGCACCTTTAATTCGTTTTTAAGCAGCTAGAGGCCGCGCAGCTATATATAAATCTTAAGAAATATAAATTCTTTGAAAAAAGAAAATTAATTTCTTAAGGTTTATTATTACTATAAAAGGGCTAGCTATAGACCCAAAGTAGGTTAAAGCTATTACTAAATAAAAGGCCTCTAAGTGCGTATAAGACGTGCAATCCTTCCTAGGGTTTGCAAACTTTTATAAACGCTTTATTTCCTACTACTCTTACATTATACAAGCCTTAACAAAATTAATAAAGATAAGCTTTAGCTTGCTATGTAAGCGCGAAGCCGTTGCTACGCAACCGTTTATATTAACTAAAAAGGTAAAGGTTGCTTTTAAATCGCTAAAGATAGCATTTATAATAGCAATAATTCTCTACTACTATAATAACATAAAGCCTACGCAGGTAGAAATGAATGCGTTAAGCTACGCCATCTTTAGTATTATCTCTTAGCTTATAGATAGTAAGTAGCAACTAGTTACTTACTACTTACGCAAGCTAACAGCCTATAAGATATAGTAAGAAGTAAGATAGCAAAAGCTTTTAGCTATTATTAAAAGCTTAAAGCACTAGCATTACTATTTAAAAGGTCTAAAGAACTTATTTGTAGTCCTAACTAACTACTAAGCGCTAAAAGGCGTCGTTAAGGCATTAGCGAAAGATCTTTAAAACTAAATTACTTAATAGGTGTTTTACCTCTTAGCGTTTAACTTTAAGATTAAGCACTGCCTAAGGTTTACTAACCTAGCAAATAGTCTATTTTGCTAACTAAACTATATAAAAGATAACATTATATATAATAATATACTCCTTTTACTTTTTAGCAAACTATAAATTGTAGACTAGTTATTAAGGCTCTTTATGCTAAAAGCTTTGTTATTATTAGTATAGAAGGCGTAGGTTGCTACTAGCTAAGAACAGCTTTTATAACCTTAGTGCTTCCTTAAACTATATAATACTATTTATAACGCTTAAAGCTAAGACTAATTACTAGACAACTTGTTTGTAAAGGCTAGATAAAGCTAAGAGAATAACACCTATTATTTATAAGAAGGGAATACTTTATTCTATAAGGATTGCATTGTTGTCTTATTAGTAGATAAGCTATAAGCAAGGCTAATTAGTTTACACTACAACTCCTTTATAGTAGGCTATATAAAAGTCTATAAGATTATAGAACTTTTTACTAAGAAGTACTACTAGCTAGATATAGCTACTAACGTTCGCGCGTTTATTACTAACTATTTGTTATATATAAATAATAAAGTCTTATAGTATAAGCTGTATAGATACCTCTAGTCCTTACCTATGCCTATTTAGTTATTCTAGCATATTAGTATAGATTTTATAACTAGTCTTAGGTTAAGCCTAGGCTTAGACGGCCGTCTATATAACGCTATCTTAGTAGTAGTTAATTGCTATACAAAGCATAGTATGTTTATTCTATTCCTAAAAGACGGTTATAGCTGCAAAGGTTGCCTAACTTATCTATAACTATATAGAGACTAAGTTTAGTATACTAAAAGTAATTATTAGTAATAAGGACAGCCTATTTACTAGCTAATTTTAGTAGGAACTAATGCAACTTTAAGAAGTCTAGCTAATAATATTAATAGCGTACTACCTATAGATAGATAGTAGTACTAAGATCTTAAACTAAACCTTAGAGCGCTTCTTACAAACATTCTATAGTTGTTTACAATACTAGTAGACGCGGGTATTAAGTATAGCAGAGTTTGCGTATAATAACGCCTACTATATTATAATAAAGACCTTTTTATTCTATGCGTTATATATATACTACCCTTATTTTATAGATAACTTCCTCTTTACTAAGGCTATAGTAAAAGGCGTGCAAGAGTGTGTTAGTTAGCTATAAGCTGTTTAGCGAAAGCTAGAAGTATTATAGGAAAAAGCAATTTGCTAATAAGAGAAGGGCTATAATAAGCGACGCTTATATAAAGACTTTATTAAAGGCGAATTTATAGGTTTGTTAATACAGCACTTAAACTTAGCTGGCTTAAAGAAGCTAAACCTAACCTTTTTACGCGTTTGCATTATAAAGAAGCTAGGCTTAGTTATATATTAGGTTGCCTTGCTATTATAGTACGCATGCTAACATAACGTGTTTTACGTCTTTTGCTTTAAGCTATAGACTATTATAGTAAAAGATAGAGAAGAGCTTTTATTCTTAGAAATAGTAAAAGACTAAGAGAAGTATAAAGTTAAAAATATTATTACTTACCTTAGTAAAGGGTTATAGACTTAGTTTTTAGTAAAGTAGGAAGGCTAGCTAGCTAAGTATAATACCTAAAAACTAGAAAAGCACTTAGTGCACGCTAGCCGCAAGTTATAGTCTTACTAGAAGACTATAAAGCGCACTTATAAGAAATAAGAAGACTATAAGGCAATAGCTAGCTGTATACAAGCCGATTGTTAGTTAACTACTCTTACTATTTCTATACAATTGCACACTATAAACTACTTATTCTAGCTTTAAGGGCGCTCTCTAAAGCTATAAACCTAAAATATACTATTGGCGGGCTATTGCTTAGCTACTAGCTACTTATTACTATCCTTCTTTATAGACGTTCTCTTTACCCTCTTATTCTCCTCCTTAACACCGTCCTTCTTATCCCTCTCCTTACTGCTAAGCAAGCCTTTACTAGCTAGCATATAGCTACTACTGGCCGCTAACTAGCTGCTTGCTAGCGTACTCTTACTAGATGCCACTATACTACTACTACTAGCTGCCGCGACTACCCTACTGCCGCTAGCTATAGCACTAAGAACGGTTTTAGCGCTACGCTAGCGCTTAGCTAAGGTTAGCAACTTAGCGTAAGACCGTTGTTTGCTAGGCGCTGCTAAAGGCAGCGGCTAAGAAAAGACTACTGCCTAGTTAATCTAGGCTAGCTTAATTAAGGCCGCTATAGTCTATAGGATTTGCTTAGGCAGCCTCTTTGCTCTTATAGTATAGTAAAGTATGCTGCTATAGCTAGCTTAGATAGCTGTAGCGCGCTAGGCTAGGCTAAGTATAATAGAATAAGGATTAGCCTAGGTAATAAGTTAGCAATAACTTAATAATAAGGATTAAGGGACTTGCTATTACTTTAAGGGCAGTAATAACTTAGGTCTACGCTTGTAATAGTGTGCTTACGTTTAGGGACGTTAGCGGTAAGAGCCGGGCTACCTCTGCTAACCGCTGCGCAGGCGTTAAGGTAAGCTCTAGCTCTTGCTAGTACTAGTAGAGAACACTAAGTCGTAATGCAGCCTATTATGCCGTCTTAAAACGTTCGCGCTAAGAGCGCTAGTTGGTTGCTAAGGGCTTTAACTTGTCTTCTTATAAGGCGCGGCTAAGTTTCTTAGTTTTTACTATTAAGGCTATTAACCTTTAGGCAATTGCTACGTAATTACTTAGCGCTATAACGATATTATTAACTATTATTCGCTAAAGCAGCAACTTGTTTATACTAGCTAGAAATTCTTAAATATATTAGGCTAAGCCTTTAATCTTTTTAAAGAGCTATTAGTTAATAATTAGCTACTAGCGCATATAAGTTAACGCACTTACTAGTAAGTATAACATATTATTAGCTATATAACTAATGTAGCGCGCTAGGTTCTTTAGCGTAGCTATACATAAGAATTTATAGTAAACGTCTAAATAGGCCTTAAGGATATAATTTAAATATAAAGCCTACTATAAGGTTAGCTATCGCTTAGCGGACGCTATAATAGCAAAGACTTACGCTTTTAAGAGATAGTGCGTATGCTTAGGAAAGGCGTTTTATAAAGTTTGCATTTATAAAAAAGTCTATTAAGACTTAAGAGTAGCTTTAGTTAAACATTATCTATAAGCAATTGTTAGCTAGCTACTATATAAAGTTATAAACTATTGTATTCACCTACTATATAAGTTAGAATTAAAAAAAAAAGGGCTAAAAAGGTAGGAGTAGTCTTATAAGTATAGATAAATTTGTCTTAAATTATAGAATACACCCGCTCTTTTATACTTTAAGGCAATAAAGAAGCTGCGTTATTAAACGTTTAAATGCATCTTAAAAACTTGCCTAACCTTACTTTAATAGCAAGGTAAAAAACGTCTAAAATTAAATAAAGGAATGTCCTAGCAGCAAACCGCCTTTACTATCTAGTAGGCAATAGTTCTATAATTAGTAAGCAACAAATAGCTGCTATTACCTTTATCTTGCCTTGCTAGTAGTTAAAAGTTACAAGCCTTACGCCGTTGTTTTTAGTTAGCGTACACTACACTCTTATACACTTAGTATCTAAGGCTAGCCCTCTTACAACACTTATTAGCAGCAACCTAAGCGTTCCCTAACTAGGATCTAAGCTGCACGCCTTCTAGAGAGCTTTAACGAATAGGACGACCTGTGTATTAAGTAGGATCTAGCGTTTACTGCCGCTATAAACTAAGCAGTACGTGTACGCTTCTACGTTACCCAAATATAGTCGCACAAGCAAGCGGTCCGCAACCGCTTAGCAACAGCTAATAACCTAAAGCGCTTAACTTTTTTTTCCTAACTCTATAAGGGGAGGTTTTTTAACAAGCAAGTGGCTGCCGCGTATGCACCTTTAGGCTAATAAGGGCGTTATCTAGGGAGAAGAGGGATAGTATAAGGGTATTCTATATACGCGTCCCTACGCACCGGTTTAGCAACTAGTCGCTTACTAAGCGAGAAACTTAACAAACTATCTTAACACGTTGCATAAGACTAGCACAGCTACTTAGCTATGCTACGCTCTACTAGGGTTACGCTACACCGCATCTTCTAGCTACGTATATTGTAAGGGGCTGGTGTGCAATGCGTGGTCACGAAGGCTTAACTGGTTTGTACTGTTGTATTAAGACTTCAACTTAACGAACTATAGGAGATTAGTAGGCAAAGGCCTGCCAGCTAATATATACGTGGCTGGAAGATGCGGTGTAGCGCAAACCCAGTGGGGCGTGGCGCAGCTAAGTGGCTGTGCTAGTCCCGTGCAACGTGTCAAGATAGTTCGTTAAGTCCGCCGCTTGGTAAGCGACTGGTTGCCGAACCGGTGCGTAGGGACGCGTGTGTGGAATACCCTTACACTATCCCCCCCCTCCCTAGGTGACGCCCCCGTCAGCCCAGAGGTGCACACACGGCAGCCACTTGCTCGTTAAAAAACCTCCCCTTGTAGAGTTAGGAAAAAGAGTCTAGTTCTCCGGTGTATTGGCTGTCGTCGAGTGGTCGCGGATCGCTTGCTTGTGCTACTGTATTCGTGTTACTTGGAAGCTCACACTTCTGCTTGGTCCATGGCGAAATAAAATCTTCGGATTCCTGCCTTATGCATCGGTCGCATTGTCTTTGATGTTTCCCGGGAGGTTTTTAATTTTGTTCTTTGTCGGTAATGCTCCTGTTGCCACTTAATTGTGTTTCTTATTGGCTCAGCTCTTTTATCCTTTTTTTTTGTGTTTATTTTCCTCTAACTTTATTATGTCGGCCTTCGCTTTGCCTTTTTCACCACCACTCTTTATGGGCTAAGTTAATCTTTTTCTGTTTTTTCCTCTTCTATTTTTTATATTTTTTTTCTTTTTATTCAATATTATGTAGGCCGCTTTCAGTTTCTTTACTCTTTTTTATGATTTTTAAAATATTTTTTATTTTTGTTGTTTATACGACTAGTTAATAAAATATATTAATTACTTTTTCATCCTTTCTAAAACTCGGTTTTTCTTTTTTTGTTCTCTTTGCTATCTTATAATCTTATTTATCTTCTTTTAATTTCACTTATATTTTTTTTCTCTATTTCTACGTCTCTGTTTCTCTCTTTTTTTTATTTACTCTTTTTCTTTTTTTCTTTTTTCTCTTCTATAATTTTCTTTTTTCATTCAATCTATATTTTCTCTCTCTCTCTCTTTTCCAAACTTTTTTTTCTTTACTGAACAGTAACTTTTTACTATATTCATAATAAATATATATATTATACTCGTACTACTGTTTTACCCCTTTCCTTTGAATTTTTATATATATTATTATANGGTAGCTTTATT
>NW_014040592.1:33144-120109 GCF_000143105.1 Grosmannia clavigera kw1407 | reverse complement strand
AAGGATATATATTAAACGCGGCGCGTGGGGAAAGAGGTGGGGTGGCATTACCCCCTGTGGCGCCGGCGGCCGCGCGGGCGGGGGGGGGGGGTGGGGGGGTTTTTCCCCCCCGTGGAGGCACCCGCGTTTTCCCCTTTTTCATTTTTATTTGTGCGGGGCGCTGTTTTTTTTTTTTGGCGCCTTGGGGGCCCACCCCCCCCCGTGGGGCCGTAAACCCCCCCCGTTTTTGGGTTTTTCCCGTTTTTTTCTTCCTTTTCTTGCCCCGGGGACCCAATATTTTTTGACAAACATTGGGGATTTTCCTTGGGTTTGCCAAAAAGAATTTGCGGAGGGTTTGTGTTTTGATACCCCTTTCCCCAAAGGGGTTGTGGGAACCTTTGCCCAATCCTTCCCAGCGATTTTCCCTTGCCTGTTCAGGAGGGTTTCCCAATCTTTCGTTCCAAGGGGTCCCCTTTTCCGCCAGTACGCCATCGGCGACTCGCCGCCCTGCCGAAGCGTCCAGCTTTCCTCGTAGATGCGGTGCATCTGGAATTCGGGGTTTAAGTGTTCCCGACGGATGAACGCGACGAAGTGCGTCCATGTGCAGCGTGTAACTGGGGGTTCACTGGCGCGGAGTCGGTCGCGGTGCTTTCGCCAATCAGCCGCCAGTGCAGTAGTCAGCCGACTACCTGCCCAAATGATCTTCATGTCTTCCGACGCGTCGCTGCGTGCATCAGTGTTGTGGGCGTCCTCTATCGTCGCCAACCACTCTTCCGTCTCCGTAGCGGAGGCACCAATTTCCAGCCTCCTAATACCGTATTGCGGTGGCTTGTCGTCACGGTGGCGACTGCTAGGCGGTGGCCCCGTAACCCTTGCGGCCATAATGTTGGTCAGTGCCTCCAGCGTCTGCATAATGCGAGTGTATTCATCGCTTTGCAGCTGCTTTTTGGCCGGCGAGGTGTCGTTGAGCGGCAAGGTGTCGTTGAGCGGCACGTGTACCGGTCTCGTTTCTGATTCGACGGACGGGGTCGGGGTGCCTGCAGATGCTGCGCGCAAGGTGTGGCTGCCGTGCATTGGCGTAGGGGGTGGCATTGGCACGTCCTCGGCTTCTGACAGTTCGCGTGCTGATCGCGGAGTGGCCGCCCCATGATCGGACATTGCTCCTCGTGGAAAAGAAGTTGAAGAATGTAAGGGGCTGGTGTGCAATGCGTGGTCACGAAGGCTTAACTGGTTTGTACTGTTGTATTAAGACTTCAACTTAACGAACTATAGGAGATTAGTAGGCAAAGGCCTGCCAGCTAATATATACGTGGCTGGAAGATGCGGTGTAGCGCAAACCCAGTGGGGCGTGGCGCAGCTAAGTGGCTGTGCTAGTCCCGTGCAACGTGTCAAGATAGTTCGTTAAGTCCGCCGCTTGGTAAGCGACTGGTTGCCGAACCGGTGCGTAGGGACGCGTGTGTGGAATACCCTTACATATATATTAGCTAGCAAGTCTTCGCCTACTAGTCTTCTATAGTTCGTTAAGTTAAAGTCTTAATATAATAGTATAAACTGGTTAAGCCTTTATAACTACGCATTATACACTAACCCCTTATACTTGTATACTACGCAAGAGGGCCTCCTCTAGCATAAGATAGATAGTATAGTTAAACGTCTCTAATACATTAACGGTAAAGTAGATTAAAAGGAGTAAGACTAGGCTAATAAAGCTAAAATAAGCAATAGCATATAAGACTTTAATTTCTTATAAGAACTTACTAACTATAACACTAACGTTAACTAGGAAAGAAGCTATATATACTAGATAACTTTAAGTAGTAAAATCCTACTACTTAAACCTTTTAAAGAGTCTTTTAAAGGTTATAACCTTTACTCTAAGTGCCTTAGTAGTATAGCAAAGTTAACTAATATAGCGTAAGCGCTAGACTTTAGTTAAAAAGAATAAAGGAAGATGTAGAAAAACGAAAAAAAAAAAAAATAAGCCGCTAAATATAAATTTTAGCATCTTTTAGGATAATAAAAGTGTAGCCTATTAGGCTACTAAATCCTTAGCGCAGCGTATATAAAATATACGCTTACTAGTAATACTAAAGGTGCTTTTAGGCATAGGCTTAAGGCCTACTATAATAGAGAATATTATTATTAACTTTAACCTTCTTTTTAATAGTCTTAATAGCCTAGCACTAAGCCTTCTTATCTCTCTTTATATAAGTATTGTGCTAGACAACTAAATACTAAGAGACCTTCTAATAGGCTAGTTAGTATATGAAAAACTAGGCTTCTTATATAAGCCTAGAGGCATAATATGCCTTATATCGCTAAAGGCTACTAGAATTTAGCCTGCCTTAGGCATTCTTCTTTACTAGTTTCTATGTATAAAGATAGCATATTACGTTAGTAAATGCACCTTTAACGTTAAGACTAGCCCTCTACTAGCGCTAGAAGCGCCTATAAACCCCTCTTTACTTTTAAAGGTAATTGCCTTTTAAGCAAAAAACCTAAAGTTATTTAACCTAAAAGGTAAAGCGGTAGCCTGCACTAGGCAGACTTGTTACGTTATTAATATAAAAGACTCTCTCTTAATACGTATAGAATTATAGGAATATAGTTTGCTTTAGTAGCTAGCAATACAGCTATTTGTTTAGGATAGCGTTGCTAATAGCGTTATATATAAGAGTAAGTCCTTATAGTTATTATAGGCCTTAGCTATACCTAAGGGCTAGGCTAAGTTTCCTTACCTTTCTTTAAAGTAGATCTAATAGCTACTAATTATAGACTAGCTACCCTTTAGTATTATTATCTAGATTTGTATTAACTACTAGCTACTAAACTGCTGCATAAAGCGTTACGCTTACTTGCTTCTAAACGTTAACAGCAAGCTCTAGCACGCTGCTAGGCACTAGTAGTATACGCTCTTAAACTTCTAGGATAGCTTTTAGTAGATTCTTATAAACTTTGCTTTAGCTAAAAAGACTGCTTTTATTACCCCTTAGAGCTTATACAAATTTAATGTTATACCTTTTAGCTTAACTAACGCCCTTACTACCTTCTAGTAGCTAATTAATAAGCTAATAAAGAAGCATTGCGCATACTACGCAAGTTTAATCGACAACCTATGTATATTTATAAACTCTTAAGAGAAGCTTTAAAAGTATATAGACGCAGTGCTATAAACGCTAGATAAGGCTTATTTAATCCTTTAACTATGCAAATGCTACTAGTTTATAAATAGCGTTAAGCTTTTAAGCATAATAGTCAACTCTTAGGGTCTGCGAACTAATCTTAAAAAACGATTATTAACTAGCTAGTAATGTATATAATTACTAATTTGTAAGGTTTTCTAGGCGCTATAGGTTACTACCGCGCATTTATAAAGCTTTTTACTTAGATTATACTCCTTCTTAATGCCCTTCTTATAGGCAACCTTTGACTTAGTATAATAATAGTATTTAGCCTTATAGCAAAGAAGGCTATTAAAGCTTTAAAAAAGGCTTTAACAATAGCTTCTTTGCTAAAGCTATTTAGCTACTAGCGGCTTATTATTATTAAAGTTAATTTATTAATTAAATATATTAGCGCTGCCCTATACTAACCGCACCTAAAAGCTAGCTACTTAAGGCGTACTATACTTTACTTTATAGCTTTTATAAGCTACGCGCTAAATTTAACGCAGCAACGCTATTTAATATAGAAGAGGGAAGGACTTGCAATTATTATAGCCTTACGCAAGTAGCGTAGTTAGATTAAAGGCCTTAATATTACTATCTTAATAGACTATAAAAGCTTAGCCGGTATAAAGACAAAGGCTAAACTAACCTTAAGGCTAATAAAGTTTCTAAACAAAATAAAGCACTTTAGCCTTATTATTAAGTAGCGCCTAGGCTGTAAAAACGTTGTTACTAATTAGCTATTACGCTTTTTATAAGTAGAAGTAGTAACTTTAATTAAAGACTATAATAAGCTAATAGATTTAACCTATGTAAGAAGCTATAAAGGCAACCTAATTAACCTTACTAGGACCTACTCTTTATAGTAGCAACTAATAAAGCCCTTGCTAGAGACTCTTTAGCGGCTAGTTAATAAGACCTTAGCATTGCTAGCACTAAAGAAGCCTATGCTAGCTCTTAAACCTAGCCTGCTAAGGCTAAGTCTAAAGACATTAACGTTATAAGATATCTAGAAGATTATAGACGTTTTACTACGTAATATTAAGCTTAACTTATAACTGCTACTAGCTTAGATTAAGGCTTACTCTAAGATTATTAATAGCGTGTTAAAGGTATACATAGGTAGGCTAGGTAAGTTAGGTAGGTAAGAAGGTATTTTCTTAATAAAAGGAAGTAGCTATATATTTAATAGCTAATTCTTGCCTTTTACACTCTAAGGGAGTGCAGAAGGCGCTCTTTATTATAGGAGCACCTCTAGCGCACTAAGTGCGCAAGACAGGCGTAACCTCGTTTCTACTTAGCCTATACGCTAGCACGTACTATAGCCTATGCGCAGACTACGCCATGCAGCCTACGCTATAAGCACCGCTTCTAGTTTACAATGTGCATCTAATACGCTGTGCGCATACTGCGTACAGCTTGCGCGTAGCCTGCGTCGGTCTCTTTCTTAGGGCGGCGTTATAATTGCTCCTCTCCTATGCCTAATTCCCTTAAGGTAAGTCTTAACAAAAGGCTTACAGCCTTTGTTCCTAGTAATGGTGGTGCTTGTCTGTTTGCGGCGGCCCCTTTATGCTTGCTAAGATTACTATTAAAGGCAACTTAAGGCGCCTTTAGTTCTCTTTATTTAAAGGTTAGTTCTATAGTTAAATTAGATTATTATAGGGTTTAGCATTTAGTTACTTTTCCTAGAAACAACAAATTTATCTTTTAGCAGCAACATAGCTACTTCTAATTCTAACGCTTTTATGCCTGCGGTAAGCGCCTTTAGCGCTCTAGTACTTGCTGCGGCCCCGGCCCCTACTCCCTAACACCCTCTGCCCTCTAGCTAAGGTGCTAGTTCCGGCCGCGCGCAACGTGCGCGCAGAGCTTACGCTAGCCTAGTTCGTCGTTCTGCGCAGACTATAGCGCGCGCCGTGCTCTTAGTTAGGCCTCTAGTAGCCTATTAAGGTGCGGGAGCTACCCTTGCTAGTCTAGCGCTCCTAAGGTTAGTAGCGGCTGCGCTACTAGCTTACCCCTAGGTTGCCTTAGACGGCTTATTATGCGTGCGGTGCCTGCACCGCTTTCTAACAACTCTCTCTATAGAGTTGCCTAGGTTCGCAGCCGTGCCGTGTATTTACAACGTTGCTAGCGCTAGGCGCTACGACGGCTGCCGTGCTAGCAAGCACGAGTGTTATAGGGTAAGTCCTCTTTAGTAGCTATAGGCAGCTTTAGTGGCTAACAGGATGCAGGTTTTCCTGCTAATAGTTAGCAACTAGGCTAACTTTAAGATAGTGCTACACAGCCTTAATAAGAAGCTTTATAGCTAGGGTTCGCCTGTAGTGCGCGCGGTACTTGCGCGTGCTATAGGTACTTTCATCGCTACCTTGTTATAGGTAAATAAGTAGTAGCAGCCTACGTTGCTAAGGGTGTTATTAGCCGCTAAAGTTATATAGGCAAAGCTTAATCTCTGCTAAGGCATTAAGGCCTAAGAGGAGACTTAAGAGGTAGCTTGCTAGGTAGAGGCTTAGCGGGCTTTATTAGCTTAAATACACTTGCTATCGCTATACACGCCCCCTTTGTCTTTGCCGCTTAGGCCTACTGCTTTAACCCTTTAGTAGCTCTCTTAGCTGCCGCGCTTAATGCCTAGTAACACTAGTTATACTGCCCTTACCGCAGCCTTTAATGCTTTTTTTAAGGTAGTAGTAAGGGCGTATATTATAGATAAGGCTTATACTAGGGTAGTAGCTAGTATAGCGTCGCTCTAAAGGCTCCTTGGATAGTTTTGCGTAGTCTTTTATAAGGCTTTTTAGCCGGTTAAATTAATTTAAGCTTTTACTTATATATTTTTATCTTTGCGCGCTTGCTACGCGTATACCGCTTAATTACTACGTGCGCATTTTCTATATCTTCTTCTAGCACTTACTAGTTATATTTAGTTAGCTAGCTTATTTAACATACTAAGTATTTAGTCTAGCTAGCCTTACGTCTTTTATAAAAGACTACTTTTACTTTTTATTTGTTGTTTAAGTCTTTTAACGCTAGCATTATTAAAGGCGCTTATTCTACGCCTACCTTGCTCTCTTAGTGCTTTAATAGCAAGACTAAGAAAACGTTATGCAGTTAGCTATATTATTTTAGTAGTGCTAGTTAATATACCTATCTACCTATAGTTTTAAGGATTTTAAAGAGCTTAATATATCTTAGTGCTAACTTCTTATTTTTTAGGCAAAGGTTTTTTATAAAAAGGCTTACTAGCTCTCTTACTATAAAGCTTATAAGCTAGTAGCGCGTATTATAGTACCGCTTCTAGCGCTTTATCGCATGCTCCTAGTTTACTACTAACCTTTTCTATATAGCTTCTAGTTTTTCTAAGCGGTTATGCACTGCTAGGACTATATTACGCGTATCCTACTTCTTTCTTATAGTCGCGCTACCCTTAGGGCAAGTTTGCAATTTTGGTTTCTAACTATATAGCGCTTTAAATAGGCTACTTTTAGTTGTTGCTTTAATAGCGTTATTATAAGCATACTACGCTAAAGATAACAAAAAGGGCTAATTTAATTGCTCTTTTATTATAAAGTAGCGTAAGTACTGCTCTAACGTTTAGTTAGATCTCTTTGTTTGCTTATTTATTTAAGGGTAAAATATAGTTAACAGCTACTTATAGATTTTAGTTTAATAGTAATATTTACTCTAGAATTCGCTAGTAAATATGCTTTCCTAGTTAGAGATTATACCCTTTAGTGTTATACTATATACTAGTTCTATATATTAGTGTATAAGGTACGCTAGGCCTTTAGCCGTTAAAGTAGTCTATATAGTAAAGAAAAGGTTTATCTTTATAAAGTAATTAACAATTACTAAAATTATATTTACTTTACTGCTTATACTTACTTTAGCTACTAGTAGTCTAGTAATTAAGTCTATAAAGATTTCTTACTAAAAACCCTATAGTAGTAGTAGTAAGTTTAGCTTACTATATTATACGTGCCGTTTAATCGTCTATCTTTAGTAGACTAGGCATAAGGCAATATAAGCCTTTATATCCTTCTTTATTTCTTTCTAGTAAAAGTAGCAACAAAGTAGTTTTAAGGTCCTAGTAACTATAAAGTACCTAAAGATCTAGTTGTTATAATAAAGCTATAGTAGCTCTTAATAAAAAATATACGCGCTGCCTATATGCAGGCAGTTTTCCTATAGTAATATACTATCTAGTGCAAGGCTTTATAGCTTTATTGCACCTTCTACGCTTATAGTACGCTCTACGCGCGCCTTAACAACTTATACCTTTAGGTCTACATCTTAGATTCTTATTATTACTTTACAAATAGCTTTAAAGACTTTATTTTCTTAAAGGTGTAGATATAAGGCAGTAACAATAGCTAGTTGCTATAGTAGGCTAGAGTATACTAGGTCTTATTTGCGCCTATTAAGGGCGTTAGACTTTTAATTAGCGCTATAGCGGTAATATCCTTAAGGTCTCCTAAGGTTTTTTATAGTTGTCTAGCCTTCTTAGTTTACTACGCTTTGCCTGCTTAGGCGGTGCGCTGTTTTGCGCTACAGTAGCTCGCCGCGTAAGATCTAGGGCTACTAAGATTCTAAAGGTAGCGCTTAGCTCCTCTTTCTTGCTAGGTCCTTTTGCGGGTGCGCGCATCTTGCGCGTTTTATTCGCATAAGCTGCGTTAGTAACTAGCTTAGCGCTATTGTCTTTTATAATAGGTGCGTGCATCTTACGCGTTTCTTGCGCTATAGCTGCGGTGCCTGCTAACTATGCGTCTTTTTTTTATACCTAAGTAATAGTTATTCTAACTTGTCTAGGTTTATTAAAGTAATCTAGCCGTTTTAACAGCGTATTAGCTAGGTTTGTTATGCTTAGTCTATGCTTAATTATAAAGTTAAAGGGGGATAGGTATATAGCCTAGCAAGCCCTACGTCCGTTATACTTTAGCTAGGTTATAAAGGTGTATAAGTTGTTATAGTCTAATAAGACTTTAATTGTCTCTTTGCTACTATTAAGGTAGTGTTGCTATTGCTTAAAGAAGTCTATAATTGCTAGTAGCTCTTAATCTAAGGTGCTATAATTTAGCTCTAGTCCTTATAGTTTTCTTAACTAGAAGGCAATTAGGTGCTAGGCTCTCTCTTTATCTTATTAAAAGATACTCTTACTAATAGCTACCTTTAAGGCATTAGTCTTTACGCGTATTGCCCGTTCTAGGTTAAAATGGCGTAGCAAAGGTGCTTTTATAAATGCCTCCCTTAGTATTGCAAAGGCTGCGCGCTCTTTACTTCTTAGCTGCACTAGTTCTAGCTTTTTACCATTTTTACTGCCTTATAGCAGCCTTAATAAAGAAGACAAGATGTTTAAGTAAGCTTTAATAAAGCAACGATAGAAGTTGTAGAATCTAAGGAAGACCTATACCTCCTTAAATGTTTGTAGCGTTAGCTATTTTATAATTGCGCATACTTTACGTAGGTTTATTGCAAACCCTTTGCTTTTAATAATAAACCTTAAGAATTTAACTTCTTATTAGTAAAACAAGCATTTATTGCTATTAATAAATAACTAGGCTTGCTAAAGACGCTTAAAGACCTAGTTTAAGTGCTTTGTATACTCCTCTTTGTTGCGTAAGAACATAAGGATATTGTTTAAGTAGACAATATAGATTATATCTACTAGACTATATAGCGCTTAGCTAATATAGTACTAAAAGGTTGCTAGGGCGTTAGTTAGCCTAAAAGGTAAGACTAGGCATTTAAAGAGACTATATCTAGTTTAAAAAGCTGTCTTCTATTTATCTCCTTCTTTAATCTTTAAGCGGTATTACGCCTCCTTAATGTTAATTTTTAACATTACCTTTATTCCTACTACCGCAGTCTATAATCTTAAAGATTAAAGGTAGCGGGTATTATTCTTTACTATAACCTTATTTAAACCCTTTATAGTTAATGTATAAGCGTAAGCTTTTGTCCTTCTTAGGTATAAAAAAGATAGGTGCGCCTATAAAGCTTTTTAATAAGCGAATTTATCCTATTACTAGGTTATCGTTTAAGTACTAGCGTAGCTCTTCTAATTCTTTTTATAACAAAGGATATATTATCTTGTATAGTAGTTAACCGCTAAGTAAAAGATTAATTGCATAGTTAGTAGCCTTATATAGCGGTAAGACCTTAGCGTTAAATAAATTTAGCGCATTGCTATACTTGCGCGCTAAATGCGTAGGCAGTGCGCCTATACCTCTTAAATAACCTTTTACTTCTAAGTTGCCCGGCAAGATTATATATACCTATACGCGCTCTTTACACGCTATAGCAAGGAAGATTTCTTATAGTATAAGTTGTATAGTCTTTATGCGTGCTTTAAACTACTAGCGGCGGTTTACTAGCTCTAGGTAAACTTCCTTACTTTAGAGGGTTGTTATTAATAGTAATATTATTAGGCCTTAATACCTAGCAAGTTTAGTAACTTTTGCATAAACCTGTGTAATCTTATAGGTATACCTATAAGAGTCCTTTATATATAAGGGCACCTTTTATGCTCTTACTACGCTTATAATGCTTTTGTTATACGCTTTAAGGGTTAGTACTAACATCTTTATAGATTTTAGTCTTTATAGTCTTGTAAATTTATAGTTAATAGTATTAAGACTTGCGCAAGTATCTTACGTAGTAAATACTTCTATAGTTATTAGTTTAAGAAGAGAAGCTTAAATAAAAAAAAGATTACTAATCTTAATTATCTCTAGTAACGCTTAAAGGTCTTAGTTTATCTTAAGCATCTTTAGTTTTTTACCTTTTTAGCATTCTTTTTAGTTAGCTAAACTAAATTTACTAATAAGCACTTTATATACTTACTATTTGTATAAGTAAGGTTCTTTTAGTAGCCTTTAGTAGCTATAGCGGCTAGTTTGCCTTTCTCTTTACCTTAGCCTTTATCTTTAGCACTACTATAGTAGTTGCTACAATTGTTTTCTTAATTAGTGTTATTTTTATAGCTGCCCTTATAGCCCTTTTAACTCTTCTACGCCCTTTTACTATGCATGTTATTATTATCTTATTTTAACTAAGCTTTTAGCTTTTTTAAGCTTTAAAACATTATTGCTCTAGCTACTAGTTCTACTCTAGTCTGTAGTATCTTATTTAATTTTAAGAGATCTTTCTTTAATTCTAAAAGTAGCTTAAAGAATAGCAACTACGCTTATTCCTCTTTTAATTTAATAGGCAGTTAGTTTTTAAGAGAGGTAAGGTAGTTATTAAAGTCTTAAAGGGTTTACCCTAGTCTTTAGTAAGCCTTACTAATTTTATTAGTAATAATAAAAGCTATGTTATAAGGATTAGCTATAAGGGTTAAGGTCTAAGCCTTAAATACATCCTAGTTACTTTAGGCCTTTGCTACTACTACGTCTATTATGCTCTATAAGCGCGTTTCTTATATAGTATAGCATAACTGCTTTATATATTTAAGCATATAATTAATTTAATAGCTAGCGCTTCTAAACTTATTAAGGGCTAAATAAAAGTGTTGCTTTCTAGCCTATAGCTAGATAGCGCGCTCTTAGAAGCTGCTAGGTATCTTAAAGGATAGTTTAATGCTACTTTTTAAAATAATATCTTAACTATAAGGGCTGTCTTTATTGGAGTTTTTGTTATAAGTGCGCTTACCCTTTGCTTAGGTTGCTTTTATATTTAAAAGCTGTTACTATAGGTTTACTATTCGTTGCTTTAAGCGCTCCGCTTTATACAGTCGATTATTTTTAGCAATAAGGTCTACTACTATCTAGTCTATAGTAGGCCTAATAGTCTGCCCTAAGAGGCCTTCGCCTGCATCGTCGTTATCTAGTTGCTTATAATCCTCCTTTAAAAGATTAGAGTTTTCGTTCTCTACTTCTTTAACAATAAAGTTAAGGGGGTTCTTAACTATCGCCCTAGAGCTGCTCTCTTCCTACGCACTACGTGCGTGCAACGTTTGCTTTGTAGTCTTTCAAGGTGCTATTGCTCCTTCTGCCTCCTAACTCGGGTAGCCTAATAGTAGAAGAATTAAGGATTGTTAAAGGTGTACTTAAGTAGGCTAGGTAAGTTAGGCAGGCAAGGAGGTATCTTCTTAACAGAAGGAAGCAGCCGTATATTCAATAGCTAATTCTTGCCTTTTACACTCTAAGGGAGTGCGGAAGGCGCTCTTTATCGTAGGCGCACCTCTGGCGCACCAAGTGCGCAGGACAGGCGTAACCCCGTTTCTACTTGGCCTGTGCGCTAGCACGTGCTATGGCCTATGCGCAGACTGCGCCACGCAGCCTGCGCTATAAGCACCGCTTCTAGTTTATAATGTGCATCTAATACGCTGTGCGCATACTGCGTACGGCTTGCGCGTAGCCTGCGTCGGTCCCCTTCCTAAGGCGGCGTTATATAGCGCCCTTTATGTTATTAAAGACAAAGACTGCCTACTTAAAGTATTAGATTAAGAGAAGCTACTATAGCGCCTTTAGACTTTATATAAGCAATAAGGTTACTATAGCGCTAGTATGCTTCTTAAAATAGCTAATAGCTGCTACTAGCATCTATATCTCTTAGTATTAACTAGTTAAGTAAGTTTAATATGCGTAAGCTATTAGATTAATAAGACCTAGCTAAATCTAAAAGCTACGTTAAAGCTAACGCCTTTAGCAGCCTTATTTTCCTAGTAAAGAGTCAACTTTACTAGCCCTTTAGCCTAGGAGAGAAAGACCTTAATCTACCTAGCTACTACTATTAATTATGCAACTGGTTAGCTAAAGGTACGGCTATATATATTACCTTTTATAATAAAGGCTCTAGCGCTATTAAAGATAATAATCTAGCGTTATAAAGCCTTAAAAAAGATTATAGTAATAGGCTTATAGCTAACTATATATAACAGCACTACCTTTTTAAAGACTAGAGCATATAGTGCTTGCTATAAGCAGCTAAGTATTGCTCTTTTGCTAATAGCCCTATACTAGCTGCAAAGTAATAAGCGGATTAAACGCTTTTACTAATCCTTAAAAGGCATACTATACTTGCTAATGTAAACTACCTAAGCGTTATAATCTTAAACCTAGTTAGTATAGTAATTCTAATATACCGCTACCGCTTTATAGAGTACGGCTATAGCCTATACTTCCTAACCTTTAGCTGCTAGCCTTTTATGCACGCAATGCACGCGTAGTATATATAGGAGCTTACTTATATAAAAGAGGCGGAAGTAGCTAAACAGCAGGCCTATAATCTAATAGACCTTAGTAGTATTTAAGATTAGCTAGCCTTTATAAAGCACGTTTATATAGATATATAAGGCCTTTTATAAGCTAATAAAGCTGCCTCTTATTACTTTAGTATTAAAGACTAGGTGCTTTAGGCCTAACTTTAAAAGTATAAGTATAAGCCTTTTTACAAAGAACCGCTCTAAGTAACCTAGGTGCTTTTAAACAGCCGCCTTAAGCTTTATACACTTAATAGCACTAGACTCTTAAATCTATAGCATCCTAATAACGTCTTCCTAGCGTATATCTAGGATTATAAACCTATCCTAAGCCTCTAGTACAGCTTAAAAACAATGCTAGAAGCTAACTAAAGACGCTAAAGCTAGAAAGCTAGCTTATAAGTAACAATTTTTTATACTTTTCCTTATTTTATTTTTTACTACCCTTATTATTATCTTCCTGCCCCTCCTAGCTAAACACGCAAGTAACTTAGCTGGTACTCTAAATTGCTAGCAAATTACACTGTTTTAGAAGTACCTTTTTATATATAATATAGAGAAATCAAAGACAATTTCGTTTAAGAAGAGGGCGTGTAGATTTCCCTAAGGTTACCTAACTTAACCTCGGCCGCCAAAATTACTAGATAAGACGAAGCCCTAATCTGCGCGCATACTGCGCACAGTCTAGTCTTCAATCAGTCAACCACCGAACGAAATATCATCACTAGATCTTCTAAAGGCCTTAGAGCTTACTACGATACGTGCAACTGGTCCGGACGAATATCCCACAAGGATTACCGTACGGGTCTTACACTGGTGATCACGCAGAACGTGCGTGACAGACTAGTGGTGCACGGAGTAGAAGCCACAGCAGTATGCGCGCAGATCAGGGCTTCGTCTTATCTAGTAATTTCGGCGGCCGAAGTCAAGTCAGGTGACCTCGGGGAAATCCACAGTACATACATAAATTTGCTCACACCTTACCCAACTCAGCCTCCTGCTCCTCACAGTGCAATATCATCTTCATGAATTCTGAGCATTAGCTGTACGCTTGCACAGTTGCCCATCAAATTATACGGCCGGGTATAATGCCGCTGCTGCCTAAATTTCTGTATAAGGTCGAATATTGCAGAATGCAAGTTGCGAATGGACAAATTTTCATTGATGCCAAGTGTCCACGGTAGCAATAAAGTAGCCCACTGCTGTTATACCCTGTTTCTGTTGCAAGTACTTCGTACTCCGTACAGTACGACGGTTGGGCAAAGGAAACTGCATCCTGTACAAGTAGTTAGACCAGGGTCGTTACTTCGCATAATACGGAAAAAGGGTAATAAGTGATTGGCAGAAACACGTCCAAATTCTAAGTACACACGTCGCGTAACCCTTCAGCAGTCAAAGGACAGCAACTACTAAAATCAGGACAGTTCACATGGCCGTGCGCAGCTGCGCTGGCATCGCGAATGTCCCTAAAATAACACGAAATGGCTTCGCTCGACGGCCTCATCCCTCCACCCTCGCTCCTAAAGCTGTATAGGACTCCCGCAAACCCCTAATTTAGTCTTTTACGCCTAGGCCGAATAGCGCGGCTGCCGCCGGCCTGCCCCTCTCGGTAATAATACAGCACGTCAGACTACGGCGATTGCGGAGACCGGAAGGTTATAGGCCTGCCGCCAGCGGGCCAGAAGGCGTAGACAAAGGAGCAGGTAAAATAGCTTTGTTGGACTGGGAGAGAGCGGAGGAGACCCGGGTAGTTTCAGTATCGCGGCGCAGATAGAGGCGGCATAGGCAGGGGCTGAGGCGCCCGTACTGGCAGGCTGGTACCGATAAGGTTAAGTAGGTGGGATATTTTGTTAATTTACCTAATGTTAGATACTTACTTGTACTAGCTTTTTATACAGGTTTAATGTCACTGACAGAATATTGCTATAAGGTGCCGTTTTGGCAGACAATCATGGTGACGCTTTGGTCATGTGATTGCACACTTTACAGCGGCATTAGAGCTTGATGACTAATATAAGCGCGACGCGATTTTCGGATAGTCTGCCTGAGGCCATAAGTACTTTAATTGATCTTCGCGCGACGCGGACATTTTGCACGCGTTACGTCTTAGAGACCACCGCTTTCTTGTAAATCTACCCTACTGACGTCTTTCAACTTGAATCGAAGACTGCACGCGAACTCATTGGGCTTTATTCTTCCCCGCTATGCGATTTCAACTGAGATATACCGACACCTAGTAGCAGTTTGATTAGGGGCAATTAACAACCATCGACCTTCGAACCCCCCGAGTTATATCGTTCCAAACTGCTTACAGGTTCCAACCACAAGCTCTGTTGTCACAATGGGGAAAGATGCCGATGGCTCGGGTATTTACAGTGCCACGTACAGCGGAGTAAGTGGCCTAGGTATATTCGGAAAGCCATGGGCTACCCGGTTTAGATTGCAGCTTCGTGAGGACAATTCTAGGCGCTGACATGTAAACCGAATAGATTCCAGTTTTCGAATTTCAATTCGGAGCCGACCTGAAGGAACATGTCATGCGAAGACGACATGATGACTGGATAAATGCCACACATATTCTTAAAGCCGCTGGCTTCGATAAGCCTGCACGAACGCGAATACTTGAGCGAGAGGTGCAAAAAGACGTTCATGAAAAAATCCAGGGAGGCTATGGAAAATATCAAGGTGTGCTCAGTCCACGGATAGTGTTCAAAACATCACGGCTGACAAAGGTACCGAGGAAAATAGGTACCTGGATTCCACTGGAACATGGCGAGGCCCTCGCCCATAGGAACAATGTATATGACCGCCTACGCCCTATTTTCGAGTATGTGTCGGGCGACGTCAGCCCGCCACCTGCACCTCGACATGCGAGCAAGCCAAAAGCTCCCCGGGCACGTCCTGCTGTGCCGAAATGGAACGGTATGCTGTATGTCACCTTTGGCTGTGTACAGTTTTACATTCTAATTGTGTTAGCTGCTGCTGCCGCCGCTGCCGCCACTGCTGCTGCTGCTGCTGCTGCTGCTGCTGCCGCTGCTGCTGCAGCCACGCCCATGCAAGATGATTTCGACCGCGCAGATGTCGCTATGAACGAAGACGATACTCCGGATAATTTGACAGTTGCGTCCGTTTCTTATGCCGCTGAAGATGACTACGACATGTCCAACTTTTCGGCACCACAACGGAAGCGAAAAAGAGAAGATATGATCCAAGACATGACGGAGCAACAACACTCAGTTTACGGCGATGAATTGCTTGACTATTTTCTTCTTTCGCGCAATGAGCAGCCTGCCATTCGGCCAGACCCGCCTACCAATTTTCAACCCAATTGGGTTATTGATACAGAGCGCCACACAGCCTTGCACTGGGCGTGCGCTATGGGCGATGTCGAAGTTATCAAACAACTGAAGCGTTTCGGTGCGAGTCTGGGTGTTCAAAACGAGCGAGGTGAAACGCCGTTCATGCGTGCTGTCAGCTTCACGAATTGTTTTGAGAAACAGACGTTTCCGGCTATCATCAAGGAACTCTTCGAGACCGTTGACGCACGCGATAAGGCAGGCTGCACGATTATTCACCATGCCGCCATAATGAAAAGCGGGCGTGTCACCAGCCAATCCTGTGCTCGATACTATCTGGACAATATTCTAAACCGTCTCCAGGATACGCATGACCCAAACTTTGTGCAGCAGCTTATTGATGCACAGGATAACGAAGGAAATACGGCTGTGCATCTGGCTGCAATGAAACATGCAACCAAGTGCATACGTGCCCTTCTCGGCCGCGGAGCATCGACAGACATTCCCAACCACAGTGGGCTGCGGGCAGAAGATATGATCAAGGAACTCAACGCCAACAAGAAATCGAGAGCCCCACCACAACGGTCATCGTCGCCTTTTGCGCCCGACTCACAGCGACGATTTGCATTTCGCGACACGGTTGCTGATCTACAAAGGAAAACTGGCGCGCCTTACCAGTCAGAGGCAGCCAATACAGTGCAGTCACGAATTACACCTCTTGTGTTTGAGAAATTCAAAGACCTGTCACAGAGCTACGAGGAAGAGTTCAGGGACAAAGCGGAAGCTGAGAGGGAGGCAGAGCGCATTCTGGGTAGCACACAAGGCGAGCTGCTGGCTATGCGTGCAGAGATGGCCGATCTCGAAATACGCATGGAGCCCGATGAGATCGCGGCTGATTTTGCTGAGGACGCCAAGCTCTCCCAAAAACAGCTGATATCTCTTGTCGGTCAACGCAATCGTATTCTGGCGCAGTCAGATGTGGACAGTGAATTGGCAGGGCTTGTGGGTGACGGCCAGGGGATTACAGGAGCAGGTGACGTTGTTGATGAACACCAACAGCTCGCAATAGAGCTGCGACAACATATTATAGAGCAGCATCAAGCTGAAGGTGACTACGTCGATGCTCTTGCTGCCGTCGGCACAAGCGACAATATCGAAAAATACCGCCGGCTACTCAGGAGTTGCTTGGGGCCTGAGGCCGATAGTCTCGAAGAGAATCTAGAGGGTATGATAGCAATGATGGAGGAGGAGGTGTCGGACGGCATCAGACACGCCAGTAGAGAGCCGATGGAAATCGTCGCTATATAAAGACAGGGGGCTGGAGCGGATGTTTGAGTCAGTGCTGCAATTCGGTCGAACTATTTGTACAGTGACGAATACGATGATGTTGTGTGCAAAATGGTCCACGAGTACGGAGTACGGAGTATGCTGTCGCATGAATTTAGCGTAACCTCGGCATACAAGGGGCGGCAAAGAGGCGTGGCGGAGTCACCGACCAACCCGCGTGAGGCACCCAAGCTGCCCACCATATTTATGCAGTTTCACCGAAGCAATGCGAATCCGGTGCCCTTCGTCTACTCAGCCAGCGATTCTTTATTTGCCGTGTAAAAATGCTCATTTTCGGTGATTTTGGAATGTTTGCTGGCCACGGGATCGGCGAGCATCGTCCCACCCTAAAAAAATCTCAGCTGAACTTTGCTTCACGCTAAAAAACATAGTTTGCCACTGTGAGTGGTCCATTTATATCATTCAGCACCGTTGAGCGCACATTCAGCTGTCTATCCCGGGAAAAGTAAGCCGAAGGAAGAAAGAAAGATGAGCAAATATCATTCGAACCCGAAACGTCGCCACGATGCCGTTAACGAATACTCAGCTGAATGGCGCATTGCTCCACCCAGATCGTTTTGATTGCTACCGCCTCTCATACGAAGAGCCAACTTTTGCGGAGAATGGCCAGATCAATATTGGTTCGCTGATCTGCGTTTTCTGAAGTACGGCGCAAGCTTAGCATCGTCACAAAACAAAGGGCCGCTCATTATTAGCGAGCTCAAAAGACAGGAAACCACAGTGTATATTTCATCAAACGCGATCGCTTTATGTAGTTAGCATAAGTCTTCGTGTCTTGCCTAATTTCCATGCCCTCCTGAACCAACTCAGCTGAACAGTTCTTTACCACGAGCATGCGAAGGCTCTATCTCCGGCCTTCGTTTTCGTCACCATATAAGTTTGCCTATCCTGCTGACAGCTGATCAACGTCTCCACGACGCCTTCATCACATCCACACATACCCCCCCCCCCCCATCCAACTGCTTGCCATTGACCTGCACTGGCTGCACCCGACTTCCTATTCACGACCAGTCGCTATCCACGCCTATGAATCCAGCCTCCTACCCTTGAGCAACTCCTAACCAGTCCTACCCGTCCTACCCCTGCCATATGAGGAGGCAGTAAGCGCTTGCTTCTGAGCATCCTACCATAAGTAGCAGCAATGTTTCTCACCATCCCGCCACAGCCGCCGCCACTGCCAACGGACAGCAATACCGCAACCACCCCCAGCCTTTTCGAAAAAAGATTCACGACGCATGGCTATTGCCTTTTATTATTGGCTATATCAGCTGTCTTCATAGCAGTACAAATTGCACTCGCCTCTCGGTTTTGTGTCTCTCACCTTCAAAGGCATAGCCTACGTTGGAACAGCCACCCTTCAGAAAAACTTGCCGCACACGCAGCTGGAACAAGTTTCTCGGTCCTACAACACCAACGGCAAGTTCCAAAATTGGAACCGACAGGCGTGGCAATGGATGATATCATTATCGATATCGAGACGTCTGCCTTCGAGAAGCCGCTTATTCGCGTAGGCGCTCCGTCCACAAGCCTCACAGGCAGTCGCAGCGCATCGTTGCCTCCCCTACCTACTTCACCTCACTCGGAACTAGATTGTCGATCAGGTGGTGCTGGGCGGCGGCTCGGTCGGTATCTGCCACCCCCGCCACCTTTAACGCCACCTTCTCTGGCAGCGTCATATCCGCTCGAGGAAGTCCAGTTTGATCATGATGCTTTTCGGGTAGGCAAGTTGGATAGTTCATCAGACGTCTCTTTCATCCACCAGCCAAACCCCGACTACACAGCAGAACTCGAAGGTCTCGATGCCACAACTTCTGCCTTGATACCCCTCCCCCCTCGCAGGCGAAATTACACAAAACTTGTAGTTGTCGGAATCTCCGCGGCGCCTGCTTCAGCAGTGCCTTCTCAAAATCAGCCGATGCTGGTAGAACGTGAACACGACGATTTAGCAGACGTGTACGCTTCTACTCTACACCAGCCTCCGGCTAAGTCACGGCAACGGAGTACGCCCGCATCGCCGAATGAAGACATGGGCAGAGAAATAGGGCTTCAAGGTGAAATCATCTCGACGCTGGATGACCAGGGAGCTGGCTGGAAACGACACACACGGGTATACGGCGGTGGTGTATGTTTGGCATGTCTAGCTGCTGAGGGTGGTAGTCGCTATTTTGCAGGAACGGGAGCGCCAAAAGATTTGCAGTAGAAAGTATGATAGGGGGCAAAAGCGTGGACTGCGGTTCGGGTGCCTTAATGCGAAAGGCAGGATACGGTATGGTAGGCAAGGCGCATTGGCGAGATCTGATATTTTAAGCTCACGACGGACTATATTATTAGCATTTCCCAAATCAAACTCGAACGAAGTCGAATGCGGATTGATTACGCGCACCTGTCTAGCTCACCATAGCTCCGTAACAGCACAAGGCTACAGTGAGCCTAGGGAAAATGAAATGAGGGTATTGAATTGGCGCCACGGGGATTCCTCAAGCCTCCCTGCTTCCTGAGAGCTGGTCTCCCTTTGTAGCGTGACTTCAAAGCGTGACTTCAAAGCATAACGTCTGGCTTCGCATAGTGCGGTGCCCGTGGCTTTGGCATCAACACATATTTATACTGCTTCCCAATCCGTGAATCTGGACCGTCAATCTTTTACTACGCGACCATGGCCGTACCCAATCTAGCAATTCGTCCGGGCTTGTCCTGTCGCACTGCCCCATAGAGGGAAAGGGTGATGTAGAGATGTAATATACGAGTTTCTGCAGCATACTCAGTACTTCTCGATACTAAGCAATCTTGCGACCAATTTTGCCAGCTTCAAAGAAATTGTAAGATACTGAATGCCCGAGCTGATTGGCCTAGCTTGGCCCAAGATGTCTCACAGCGCTTACAAAGAGCGTAGAATACTTCCGTTATGTGCTGAGTTGTATCTTACCCTACAAATACTCCGTATCTTACATTGTACGATACTTCGTACGGAGTACTCCGTACGGAGTACTCATACACAAAACTGTCATCGTTCTGTTCCCGTGACTGCCAGCGCCCCGAGGTACGAGCTGGTAAGGATACAGAACTACTCTGGGTTGGCGTATCGCGTTTCATCTGCCACAGCGCCCCTATTCTCCGCATCCACTACCCCCTGGTTTTTTCTTCTACCATTGGTTGATACAATATAGCGGCAAGTCTGACCACCCAATGAACGAGCTACATGTACAGTACGAGCACGGAGTACAATACCACTACCTGCCTCGAGTAAAACGCCCTCCTATTCGCATCGCTACCTCTATTGTCGTATTGTATGGCAAATTATGTACCTTTTTTGTAAATAGTACTGACGGTATACTCGAGACGCCTCGCGTTCTCGTTATAAAAACACCCAACATGTTTGCTCCACTCAAGCCACCGCGCCATTTGCAACCGCCCAATCATGGTTCCCCACTTCATGTCTCCTGCCCATTTTTGCCCCTTCTTTCTTCTGTTTCCGTTTCGCTTCTCCTTTTCTTCGCGATTTCTTTTCTTCCTCGCTCTTCAACATTGACAGTTTGTTCCTAACTCTCCCCTCCCCTCTCCTCCTTCATTTCCGTTTCGCTCGTCCTATTTTTGACGGTCCCTCTTCTCCTTCACTTGAAGAAACGGCAGCACAGCTTCTAATTACACTGGACCTACATCGAATCGCAAAGAATTTCGTGTTTTCTCTCTCGAACCGGCTCTACCCAAATTCACCAATTCATTTCACCAAGGCATCTCCTTTAATTTTTATTACCCTCACTGAGACCGTTCTGGGAGGCTCTCATCACCTTTGAAACACGTAGCAGATTTGCGGCGCATCATCCATATCCAGCGCATCGTCCATTCTTTTCTCGCTGGTTCATTCCGTCGACACCATTGCACCTTACGGTGAACCACACCTCGAATATTAGAAACTCGAGCGACATTTCCAGGACTTCACGCCTCGCTCCACGAGCAAACTCCGATACCTACAACTATCCTGGCCTCATCGAGTCCCTCCGAGTCCTCACACGGAGCATTATCATAAGCTCTCAACGAGAATTTTTTGTTCGTGTGTCTCGTGTCCTCAAAACATATTTTGTACACGGCCAGTGGCTTTCATTCTATTTATTTTATACTTTTCAAAACCTTGGCCTGCTTCTTTCACATCGAAATCGTCATCCAGAACGTTTTAAAGACTTCCCTCCAAGCAAAACGCAGGCACCGTTAATTCCCGGATACCCCTTTCCCCCCAAAAGGCCCTTTAATTTCAACATCGGCCATTGCAAAGTTGTCATTGTTTTGTCTGCTTCTTACGTTTTCTTTACTTCACCCGCTCGATCCTAGCTTTTGTCTTAGGATTCGCACCTTCGTTTTCGACAGGCTTCGTCAATTCCCACTTTTATCACCATCCGGTTACCCATCCCGAGCAATGGACGCAGGCAGTCTCGCTCAAATGCAATCGTCAACATTCAGTGGGTCCGACGGTCCAACCATCCCTAATTTGGGCGGCCTTGCTTCGCGCCGAGGTGGCCAAAACATAAAGCCACTTTCCTTTGAAATTCTTGCACCGGGCAGCGAAAAGGAGGCAGGAGCCGCAACTCCTCGAACAAGTCGGTCTCATCTTTTGGCCGGTCTTAGAACTGCTCCGAAGTCAGCTACTGCAGGTACATTTCCTTCGTCACCGACGGCTGCTGCCCCTACGACCCGATTTTCTCGGATTCCTACGACCTCTAGTTCCTACAGCCATGACGGGGTGTCGAATGGCCCGAAAACCTCCCTTCCTAGATTTCCTCAAGGACAAACGTACAACCAACACAGCACATACGGACAACAATATACCGCTGAACAAATCCTAGCTCCTCCAGAGATTCAGCTTGATGAGCAAGATGCGTCGACCCTAGGAGTTGAATATGCAGAGCTTGTCGCGACCAACATGTATCTCGCTGCGCAAAAGCAGCGGCTGCAGCAGCAACTGATGTCGGTACAAGCAGCGCAGCAACAGTTTCAGAACATGAGCATTGGCAACACACATCAGGCGATGCAGCCCTCTGGATACCAGCACTTACTATATCAGCAGCAGCAGCAACAACAGATGCTAGCATCTGGCCTGTCGACTGTGAACAATGTCTATGCTGTTGTTGATCCACTGACAGGTCAACAAACGCTCTATGTTGGTCAAGGGGCTTCCCAGCTGAACAACCATTTCGTTGACCAATACAACACCAATTTGCAACAGCTTCAACAACTTCAGCTCATCCAGCAGCAGCTGCAACAGCAACAAACTACCCAGCATCGCCAAGCATCACCTGCTGCTGCGCCTCGTGTACATGTCTCACCACCGCCTTCTGAGACGCATAACGGCAATTTTCGCAACCAATCCCCACCTCGGCAACATGCCTCGACACCGGAGCAACACGCGCCGCTCCCTCCTCCAAGTGCAAATGCCTTTCGCCGCGGCCATAAGAAAGCCGTCTCCCTTGTTGGAAGCAATCTGGCAAGCATCAACACAGGGTCTGTGACCTTAAACCACGAAGCGCCAAAGTCTGCGGGACCAAAAAGCACAAGTTTCCCGACGAGTGTGCAAACCGGTACCTATGGGCCGGGCCAGGGCCGTGCTGGAGAACACCCGATTCGGCAGCCAAGGGGCCCTCCAAACTTCGATGAGCTGGCCAGGAAGCCCACAGCGAAGGATGAAGGAAGCAAAAACTTCGCTGCACGCACGCGGCGTTCTGCTGTACGCAACCTCATGCGTGCTGGTATAACGCGTCGACAGGTGACTGTCAGTGGAAGCTCTGGCAGCATCAGTCCTATCTCAGAAAGCGCAGAGGAGCTTGCTATTGTATTGACAGATGACGAATCCGTTTCCGGTCGCAGTGGCTCTGGCAGCCTCAACGGAGATGATGTCGAGTGCTCACTGCCTAGCTCCAGAACTTCAACTGGCAGTTGGGGCGCCATTGGCTCTGAGCGCCCAGGCTCCAGAGAAAAATTTCGGAACAGCGCTGACTCGCCGAACAGCCCTAGCGAGCCTCCAAGTGGCAGCTTTGCTTCGGTATTCAAATCAGCAGCTCCTGCGTCGGAGTCTGATAGCCAGCGGAAGCCCTCAAGGCTTGTTCTCTCAAACGCAGAGAAACGGAGATGTGCTGCTGCTTAGGTGCATCTCCCCACAACTTCAATCATCAAGTCTACTCTTCAGTTTAACGTCTTTACGATTATGCGACTCATGGCTGTGATCTCTCATCACGCTAGCTTGGGATTTGGAGAAGAAAGGTAGACCCGATCTTCTTCACAGATCTTCAGGTACGAAGTCAACGTTCGCGTTGAGCGGATGGGTTTGAGTGCCCTGAGGCTTGGAGATTCTGTCACTTCCATTGTTGTCTTTCCCCATGTGTTTTTGTTACCTTCGCAATGCTGTGGTTTGTGGAGCTGTATTGAGTCAGCTGTGTTTCATTTTGTTTTTGCAAGTCTGTTTTAGCATGGAGCAATGCTCCGATTCAAATTGCTTGTGAGTTAACAGCTAAGCACCTTGGTGCTGTCTGAAAGGGGAGACAAATACATGCCTATATATTTAGCCCAGGCCCAAGCCGTCGCTGCTTGGGTTTCTTTGTTTAACATTGGCGCAGAAGGCTCGGACTGCATAACATAGTAATTCAAGCTGGTTTATATATATTATATGCATACGCATAGCGGACAATGCTCCTGGGCATACTTACTTGTGACCGCCCAACTTCTTTAGCCCAACATTGGTGTCCTCCGAGAATCGTATGTCGATTTGCTTGGGAGTTTCGGGATAGGAGCTTTTCGCTGCCCAAAATTGCAGTTATGTCTGCTCTCGGTTGTTATGTCCGGGCCAAGGCTCTCGTAGTGACGCATAAAGAATCCTTGGGAGACACGCTCACTCTAGGCTTAAGCTCATGCTCTCGAAAGAACCAGACTCACTGTTTGTTGCTTTTCAGACTATCTGATTGTTTCGCTTAAAGCCCTAGCAAATCGTTGCCATCCTCAGTTTGCAGAGTGTTCCTCCTTCAGCCCAGTAAAGTGTTGCGCCCGTAGCCTTTGCATTTCCCTCGGACAACAATTTCAAGTCCATATTATCTTCTAGGCCCAGTAGCGTTTGAAAATTCCCAGCCTTCTCTTGCCTGCCTATCATAATCTGCCGGAATTGCACTTTAAGTTGCCACAAATGACTCAATCTTGAGTGCGGCATCAGATGGTTCTGCAAACCGCCGAAGTGAGACAACAAGGAGTTTGCCAACACTGCAAAGCCGAAAGAAATATAAAGCACACACGTTCCGGAATCGAGCTCAAAACAAGCAAGGGACCGTAATTTTTTGCGATCGCTCCAGCATTGTGCAAGTCTAGTTTTTTGTTTCTCTCACCGACGAAGGATAGTTGTTTCTTCACCATATTAAAGGCATCTTTTTGACTGGGTGCTGACCCAGATTTCATTACAAAGGGCTGTGATGACGAGATGCGACTTCAAAGGGGTTGACTTGCATCCCAATGAAATTCGAGAGGGCAAATTAATCCTGATGAGTTCTTTCCGTGGCGCTTTTGGGATTGTGCTCACTGTTGGTGGCATACATGGATGGGAACAGTCGCTACACGGTGCCAGATTCGTTGGTCAGCCGGATCAGCTTGATCTGCTACTAAAAAGTACCGCGTCCAAGGCAAGAGGTAACGGTGTCTGGTTTCTCGCGCGTATAAAACCCTATCACATCGGCGTGGCTTGCAATATTACCGACTAGTACAGAAACACTACTCTACATTTACTCCGTGACATCTCGGTCTGGATTACAGAGTAGTTCAGGATTGAGAAGGCCACAAGCCTGAAGGCGGGCTGGCAGAGACGATGGCATCGGTGGCATTTCTGAATATGGCACCAGGCGCACCGATGTTGAGGATTTGTGACGAGGCAACGGGGGCCATGATGGCAACCAGCCATTGGTCACAAGGCGCCGATAATGAGGGTTTGGGCTCCATATACTTTGACTTGCTACAGCTAGATGCTGATTGTTACAATGTAAAGCTCAACATCTACTTGACACGCAGATATGCGGGTTCATTGGGTCACGCGCTCTGAACCAAGTGCTCCGCAGCCAACCCGATATCGACGGACAAAGCTGGAAAAGCCATGCTAACTCGACGATTGGAAAACAAGGAGACGCCTTCTTTCAGCCCTTAGCTGTTTCCTGCGAGATTTTCTTTGAGAATTTCCAAGCTCCTCGTCTCATCTTCCTCCTCGTCGTCCTTCCCGAATTGCGTTATGCTAAACTCCGGTAGTCGCCTTGTCTTTCTCTTTGACTTGGCCGTCCGGTTTTTGTCCCTCTCGCTCATCATTAAGCGGCACTCATCCTCCGGCCTCAACATGGTTCCCTCGATAGCCAGATAACCGTTATCACCGGCCAATCCAACATCAAAGTCTTTTATACGGAAAGATATGCTTCCCTTCACCGGCATTCCAGTTTCGTCTGTCCAGTGCCCGGTCGTTTGGATATGTGCTGCGAGAGGCTGTTGACCTTCTTTATCTTTTTCCAACTCCCCGTTCTTGTTTTCGTCTTCTTGTTTTTCTTCGTCGCCCTCTCCTCTGTTCCCGTTGTCTGCCTTGTCCACGTGGCCATTGTCCAAAGAACCGTTGCAGTCCACATACTTCCACCCACGTGGAAGTCTTGACGCTTCGATGCTGGCATTGAACTTTTCCCAGCAATTTACACCTATCGAGCCCTCGTTCTGCAAGATCACAGTGCCTTCAAGCCACGCACCTCGGCTCGGTACAAAGAGATCGACGTCCACAGTCATCCAACCATAGCCAACTGCATACTCGTCGATAGATGTCAAGACGGCAGGTGACTGGTCGGTCGGGGGGTTGTTTGGGTCGACACACACAGATGACTCCGAAAGGTTAACGTTGTTGTATGCTAATAAATAGCCACCAAGCATAGGGGAGTAATGGTTGAGCAGGCCAGAAAGATGTTGATCAGCCACACTTGAGATTGGCCGGTCAAAGCCAACTGGGTATAGTGGTACCCATAGAGATATGGTCTGCGTAAAAAAGGGAAACCTGAATTTGGGTACTTCGGCGATTTTGCTGCCAGTCTGTACTTGCTCTTTTGTAACCTTTTCCGTAAATCCAGTCCTGGTGTTGTTTACCCCGGTTTCCTCTGTCACGACCCTCAGCGCTTCTGTGCTGAACCGCATCTTTTTGCTCTTCTTCTTTCCCTCTCCAGATCCGGTCTGGTCTGTTTTCGGGTGTTTTGCCTTCTTCCGCTCTTTGGGCGAGTTTGAGTTTCCATCATGTGGGCGCTTTTTCAGCATCGCCGGGCTTCTGGCGTCCATAGTGCGCTCGTAGGATATGACTGAGGGCATCGGGAGGTTGTTTCATCGATCAACATTTCACGATTTGCTCCGTAGTTCGTGTCATCAATGTTGAGCAAAATGACCGCCAAAATTTTTCTCGAAAACCGACGGCAGTAAAAGGCGGTATAAATCTACGATCGGCACGCACGTGATACGTTTATACTGTTCTACGGAGAAGTCGAATCTTATCTTTTGAAAGCCATGAGATTACGTACAGTTTGCACTCCTACAATCTGAATTGCGTTGTAAAGCTGTTCTGACCTTCCTTTTTGGGCATATCGATGCGATGATAAGACATTGCTTGCCACGTTAATTGAATGACATTAGGTTTAACATACTCGGTATCTGACACTGTGCCAAAATATGTACGAGATTGATCATCATTATCGGCAGGCAATTTGCCGCTTATTACCCCAAACTACAAATGAGTAGAACTTAACGACGTAAGATGCGCATTGCGATCTCTAATGCACCATTGCCTATTCAGAAGAGACTCTCCTTTAAATTCCCTCTCGCGTGATACCTGTTATCTAACAGATGCAAAGGCAATAGAGGTTGAACCTTATCGTGCGATATCCACCCACCCTTGCCAACACTGCTCGATATTTTGCATGTAAAAGGGAGTGTACCCCCCTATGTCCATTTGTTGTCTTGTCTCGCCCTGACTTGCTTCCTCCCATACAATCTATCACCCCGGTAGCCGGACTTCCACGACATATCGCGAAGGCGGACATTGGTTGTCTTTCGCTCATTTCCTTCTGTAACAAGCATTGCCATCGCAGTCTGTCTCCGCGAGCAACATGGAAGTGGAGCGCCAAGCTCCCAATGCGGTCGATGGACAAGATGAGGACCGATTGGCCAGTTTTGGTTTCAAGCAAGAACTTCGTCGTGATTGGGGACTTCTCCACAACTTCGGCGTTTCCTTCTCCATTATTGTATGTCCGCTCTGCTTTTTATGCGTTTCAAATTCGTATTGGATTATGGGCCTGGCTTGCTTCTAACATATATACTCTAGAGTGTGATTACTGGTATCACGACTCTGTTTTCTTATGGCTTGACTGTGGGAGGGCCAGGAGGTGCGCTTTATTGACCTCCCCAACCCCTTGTTTCTGGCACTTACCATGCTAACATATCGATCGCAGTAATGTCTGTTGGTTGGATCGTTGTGTCGTTTTTCACAATGGCGGTTGCCACTGCTATGGCTGAAGTTGTCTCTGCTATTCCAACAAGTGGCGGACCTTACTTTTGGGCTGCAATATTGGCGCCGCCTCGGTGGTCTGCCTTTGCTGCCTGGCTTACGGGCTGGTTCAACCTACTGGGCCAGGTAGCGGTGACCACGGGAATCTCTTTCGGTCTGGCTGGCCTTATTGCCACAGCAGTGACCGTCAAAAACACCGATTACACCCCGAAGGCGTCACATACTATCGGAATCTACGCCGCCATACTCGTCTCTCATGGCCTGGTGAATACGTTTGGAGTGCACGTGCTCAAATATCTCAACAATGTCTCAATCATTCTGCATTCTGTAGGCGTCACTGCCCTTTGCATTGCCGTCCTTGCGAAGGCCCCGATACACCAAACGGGAAAATTTGTCTTCCAGACATTTAGTGACGGAACAGGTCTTGACGGCATCGGTTGGAGCATCCGAGCCAGCCCAGCTTACGTTGCTATGTGCGGGGCCTTGCTCTCTCAATATACTCTTACAGGTCAGTTCCCGTCAAAATGATGGTGGCTTCAGAGTACACCTGCAGCTAATACAAGTATATGCGTATGCAGGTTTTGATGCATCGGCACATCTCAGTGAAGAGACCAGAAATGCTTCCTGGAGTGCTCCTATTGGGGTTGTCTCCAGTGTTGGATTCAGCGCTGTTTTCGGTTTCTTTGTGCTTATGTCTTTCCTCTTCTCAATCCAAGACTTTGAGAGCACAGTGTCTAGTACCTATGACCAGCCTATTCTTCAGATTCTCGTCGATATTTTTGGCGAGTCGGGAGCTCTTGTGCTGTTCTGCCTCATCATGAGTAAGTTGCTCATCTGGTGGAATTGGTTCCGTGCTTCCTCGTCAAGCAATATGCTAATATTTGTCTATAGTTTGTGTCTGGCACTGTGGCCTCTTTAGCATGACGAGCAATAGCCGCATGATGTTTTCCTTTGCCCGTGACGGTGGTATTGTGAGTTACTGGCCTCGTTTAGCCTTACGCGGCCCTGCCCGGTTTCTAATCAGCGACTTAGCATACCTTTTTTCACCAAGTGGATGCCCGATTCCGGTCACCAGTCAGGGCAGTCTGGCTGGCTGCGACACTCTCGTTTATTCTGGCCCTCCCTTCTCTGGGATCGTCTGTTGCCTTCTCTGCTGCTACATCCATTGCCACCATTGGACTGTACATCAGCTATGGTTTACCGATCATGATCGGTCTGATTTGGCACAGTTCTTTCGTCGCTATGAAGGGCCCGTTTAACCTTGGGATCTTCAGCCGTCCAGTGGCTTTCGTTGCGTGTGGATGGATTGCATTCATCACGGTGATCTTCTGCTTGCCCACTTCAAATCCTGTAACAAGCCAAACCCTAAACTACACGGTCGTAGCTGTGGGCATTATTGGTATATTTGCGATTGGAAGTTGGATTTTGTGGGCACACCGGTGGTTCGTGGGACCTCTGCCAGAGGCCTCAGAGGCAATGAGAATCGGCGTCGACGTAAGTGAGCCCGGTGCGTTGGAGCAGAAAGAAGCAGAAGCTATCCAAGCCGCTGTCGAGTCCGGTGGTAAAGAAAGTGGTAGCCAGTGATTACTGGAGCCCTCAAAACAGTTAGACGGTATATTGGACCTCGGTTTCATAGCCATTTCAGTTTTCTTCATTCTTTGTAGGGTTCGATGTCGATACTGCGCATGGAATGTCATTTGTCAAACCCGTTTACACCGTAGTAACAAGTGTACTCCGTATTGAGACATAATTATTCTGATATGTGATATGTATGTACGGAGTAAGATACGAAGTATTCTGTACTCCGTACTTGGCTATGCCCCACTTATGCTCGAGCGACCTTATTAACTTGCCATAACCGCCTGCCTACGGAGTTTAAAGCCTGAACTGCTTTACATCTACCCGATTTTTATCAGATTGCCATTTTTAGCCTCTGCTTTGTCGTTGTCAAGACCACTTCGATATGGCCTCGGACGGACTTCTGCGGTCGGTCTCTGTGACGACACCCTACTTCTGGCTCCTGATTACTGTGGCTACATTAGGACCACATCAATTTGGCTATCATCTTGTGAGAACACTTCTTTCTTCCGCTGTGTATCAAGTCCAAACTTACGTTGATCTCGTCCGATGTTGGGAAATCGAGCGAGCTCGATTTTGCTATCGAACTGCTCCGTGACGGAAGCTGACCGAGCTGACCGAGTAATACCAGGCGGAGCTCAATGCACCACAAGATGTTATCACCTGCCGCGACGATGATACACGACCGCCCTTACGATCCTTTTCCATACGATCTTCACACCAGTATCACGCGACCTCGGGCCTTACTCAATGTATTCCCATGAGCGAGGCTACATTTGCGACTGTGTCGTCTGTGTTCACCATCGGTGGATTGGTTGGTGCCCTAGCAGCAGGACCTCTCAGTAGCCATTACGGCCGACTTCTTCCCATGCGAATGACAGCCATTGTTTTCCTTCTTGGTTCGATATTGGAAACATTAGCTATATCAGCCCCGACTTTGGCTGTTGGTCGAGTCTTTAACGGAATCGGTGCAGGAGCTTCAACGGTCATTGTACCTCTATACATCAGCGAGATGGCACCCATTAAGTCGCGCGGTTTTTTTGGAGCATTTACACAAATAACAGTCAACATCGGCATTTTATTCACTCAAGTGCTGGGATATTTTTTCAGCCACGGAATCGCTTGGAGATGGATTCTTGGAACGGGAATTCTTGTTGCCTTTATTCACAATATTGGCCTCCTACTTTTGCCGGAAAGTCCTGCCTGGATCGCGTCCCATCGGGGCGATTTTACCCGAGCTAGGAGAATTCTTCAACGGATACGTGGCAATGACGCAAATTTGGACGACGAAGTGGCCAGTTGGCAAGTGAGTAATGGGACGATAGACTCCCAGCCTGCAGAGGAGCAGGGCTTACTAGACCACGATGCCACCGAAATCGTTGCCGCGGCTCCAAAGACGGCAGGAAGCAGCAGCAAATCTCGAGCCACAGTGGGATTTATACAGGTTCTTCGAGATCCGATTTACCGCCCTGCCATCGTTTCTGTCATAGGAGTTATGTTTGCTCAACAGACCTGCGGCATCAACTCTGTCATAATGTATTCCGTTTCACTTTTAAGGGGTATACTCCCTCTGAGCTCCGCTCTCCTCACTGTTATCATCTCTGCTGTCAACCTCATTACGACTGTATCATGTGCCCCGCTTCCCGACCGATATGGTCGTAAAACTTGCATCCTCATGTCTATCGTTGGCCAGGGCACGAGCGCACTTGCTCTAGCGCTATCCATCGTGTTTGAAGTTAAGCTTTTGTCTGCCATTTCTGTCCTTGCTTTTGTTGCCTTCTTCGCTGTTGGTCTGGGACCGGTGCCCTTCATCTTGGCATCGGAATTGGTCGGTCCTGAAGCTGTTGGTGCCACCCAATCTTGGGCATTGGGTGCGAACTACGTGGCTACTTTCCTCGTCGCTCAGTTCTTTCCACTCGTCAACACGGCGTTGAATACTTACTTTGGTGGTGCCGGCTGGGTATATTTTCTGTTTTCCACTTTTGCCGTCATGTCAGCACTATTTGTCTTCTTCTATGTTCCCGAGACGAACGGTAAGAAGGACGCTGATGAAGTATGGGGGAGAGGGAGGCATATTGACTAAGTCGGACATTTCCCTTTCCCTCTAAATTAGCGTGCTTCTCGCCCTATTATGTCACCTTAATGGGTGGCAGTGATTACGGACATTGCTGGATCCTTTATCCCTGGCTTAAAGGTTTATTTTAATGATTAGCACATTTTCTCTATAAAATTCGTGAAATTCTGGACGTCTGATATCGTCAACACTGGAAAATACGCCTAGCCTTGATAGTTTGTTCCAGGAGTCCAATGCCGGCTTTGATCCCATCGACAATGCAAACACTGCTCCCAGCCTTGAAACCGTACTCTTCTATAGCGGTTTCTCTGATAATGCAATCTAGACCGGCCATACCTGCACATCCCATTACAACACAGCCGACATTCGAATTTGCAAGAAGCCGTCTGGTGGCGTCCTTTAGTTTTTGATGAATCACGTTCTGAGATATATCGCAGTGAAAATCGCTAGCTACGAGGCCAGTAGAATAGACGCCGGCGAACTTTGAATTTCCTGAACCTGAAACTTGTCCTAAAAAGCTTTGAACACCCTTGTGAAGATGCGTTTCCCAAAACTGGCCTGTGGTGATTATGCCCCACTTAGGTTGCAAGGAGGTGTGTCGAATAGCATATGGAGGTAGGAGAGCAAGAGAAGTCAAGATGCTCGATTCAAATATCCCAAGCACAATGATATTTTCACTGATGTGCTCACGAAGCTTCGTCACCAATGGGTGGACGCTGTAGCATGCCACAAGAACACCATCGTAGTCCGTGGTATCCAGGCGGTTGCCAACTTCTGACAGGACAGCAGTGGTGCTTTTAGTTAGGCCGTCAGCATCATCGATACTTGCGGGGCTATCGGCCGACGCAGTGTATAAATTATATTCAAGAGACTACACTTTCAGCATATGTGTTGCAAACTCCATCTCACTCTCTTCCATACAAGAACCAGGAAGACTCACACTAGGTAAGCTGAGGTTCTTTAGGGTTTCCGTAATCCCGCGTGTCATCTCGTGAGACGAGTTCGGGTTTAGAACCAATATACGCATAGCCATAATTGGTTTTCTAAAAACTTTTGAAGTTGGGGGGGATTGCGACGACCTACGCGTAGTTTGACTTTGCTGTTTCACTAGACCATAGTGGGGGTTTAATGTCACGTGCTCTATATTACGATACGATACGTTACTGCGAATATACTCCGTACAATTCCACCGATGGATTTCAACGTTAGCATTCTGCATGCATCCATCATTTGCACCAACGGGTAATATCTACCATCAAAATTCGAGCATCTTGAATTATGGCGGCACCACCACCTATTGGTACGGTACAACAAAGGAACTGCACATCATGCATGGCCTTGAATTCTCTCCTTGTTTATCTCTCTAGCTGCTGATATTCTCGGAACCCCTTAGTTCTCGATGGCGGCACCGGCTTTTTGAAAGTCGGTTACGCTGCACAGAACTTCCCTGAATTTCAGTATCCCTCTATCGTTGGCCGACCGATCTTACGAACCGAAGAGAAAGGCGACAATGATCTTGTCATCAAGGATATCATGTGTGGCGATGAAGCTGCAGCTGCTCGTACCATGCTTCAAATAAGCTACCCGATGGAGAACGGCATCGTGAAAAAATGGGATGACATGCAGCACCTCTGGGACTATACGTTTTATGAGAAGATGAAGGTCGACACAAATGGACGCAAAATTCTCTTGACCGAGCCACCGATGAACCCCCTGAAGAATCGCGAGCAAATGTGTGAAGTAATGTTTGAACGTTACGGGTTCGGTGGGGTCTATGTGGCCATTCAAGCTGTGCTTGCCTTATATGCGCAGGGTGAGTACCGTTAAGACTGCCGAAACCCCTAATAATAATTTTTTCTCCTGAAAATTGACACTCTTAATCTAGGCCTTTCGTCGGGTGTGGTGGTTGACTCTGGTGATGGTGTCACACATATTGTTCCCGTGTACGAATCAGTTGTCCTAAACCATCTTACCAGGCGTCTTGATGTTGCAGGTCGAGACGTTACCCAAAACCTAATCGCTCTTCTCTTACGACGTGGATATGCTTTAAACCGAACGGCCGATTTTGAAACCGTGCGCCAGATAAAGGAGAAATTGTGCTACGTTTCCTACGATCTCGAGCTAGATAAACGTCTTAGCGAAGAGACCACTGTGTTGGTCGAAAGCTACACGTTACCGGACGGTCGAGTGATCCGCGTTGGCAGCGAGAGATTTGAGGCGCCTGAATGTCTTTTCCAGCCGCACCTGGTGGACTGTGAACAGCCTGGTATCGCAGAGTTTCTTTTTAACACGATCCAGCAAGCTGACGTTGATGTACGCTCATCCTTGTACAAGGCAATCGTGTTGTCGGGCGGAAGTAGCATGTACCCTGGCTTGCCGTCCCGGCTCGAGAAAGAGCTGAAACAACTGTGGCTGACGAGGGTTTTGGGTGGAAACCCAGAACGGCTGAGCAAATTCAAAGTGCGCATAGAAGATCCCCCTCGTCGGAGACATATGGTTTTCCTTGGTGGCGCGGTCTTGGCAAACATTATGGCAGACAAAGAGTCGATGTGGGTGACGAAGCAGGAATGGGAGGAGCAAGGTCCCCATGTGCTAGAGAAGCTTGGGCCTAGATAGTTCTTTTGTTTAATACAGCAGAGACGGACGGACACCTGGACCCGTAGCAACTGGGAGGCTAAGCGCACCCTAAAGAGAACTAGGTAAACAAATGAACTGATAAACTCCGTTATTTTATTATTATTAGGAAAGTAGCGAAGGCTTTGCACGTCTATGCTGATGAGATTAGTTGTACATACAGTACTCTATACATGAGTTAGAGTAATACTATGTTAATGGCAACTCGAAGGGGATTACGGAATACTTGCCAAGGATTTAATTTCACTCCGTATTCCGTACCTGTGTGTTTTAATTGCGGGTCTCCGATCGCTATCGGAGACTCAGTTTCCCCGGTCCCGACGTTGCGAAAGCTAACAGTTCGTGCATTTTGTTTATTTCACGTTTATTACATACTTTAACCTTTGTATATTACAGACGCTAAAAACGAGGTTTGAGGGTCTCAAATACTTGTTAGGGAAACAGATGAGCCTTACAAATCCACCATCTGGAGCTTCTGGGCCTGCATCAAGCTCAACAGCGCGTACACAAGGATTTAAACGAAGCGTCCAGGCTTCTTTCGAAGGTTAGTTGCTGCCAAATTGACTGACTTCTGGATATGTTTAAGTAGAACTAAAGCATTATTTCGCCCGCTGTGGAACTTCTTCTGAGATATCTTCCAACTAAAACTAATTGCTCTAAGACTTGACGGACCGTGGCGTCGGCCACATGGGCTATCAGAGCAGAGTCCGGGTGACTGATAAGTATCGTGTCATTGGGTTTATTAGCAGCGGCACGTATGGACGTGTGTACAAGGCTGTGGGACGCCAAGGACAGCAGGGCGAATTTGCAATAAAGAAATTCAAGCCCGACAAAGAAGGCGAGCAGATTGCTTACACTGGAATCAGCCAATCAGCAGTTCGTGAAATGGCGCTTTGCACTGAATTATCTCACACAAATGTGATTCGCCTTGTTGAAATAATTTTGGAGGACAAGTGCATATTCATGGTGTTTGAGTTCGCTGAACACGACTTACTTCAAATTATCCACCACCACACCCAGCAACCTCGACATCCAATCCCATCTACTTCGATTAAGAGTATCATGTTTCAGTTACTGAATGGCTGCCAATACCTCCACACTAATTGGGTTCTCCATCGGGATCTGAAACCAGCCAACATCATGGTCACTTCCGGCGGGCAGGTTAAAATTGGTGATCTCGGCCTTGCTCGTCTCTTCTACAAACCTTTGCATTCCCTTTTTTCGGGTGACAAGGTTGTCGTTACTATTTGGTATCGGGCTCCCGAACTCCTTCTTGGCTCACGACATTACACTCCTGCAATCGACATGTGGGCCGTTGGTTGTATTTTTGCAGAGTTGCTCTCGCTGCGGCCAATCTTTAAAGGAGAAGAAGCGAAGATGGATTCTAAGAAAACCGTTCCCTTTCAAAGAAACCAAATGCAAAAAATTGTGGACATCATGGGGCTGCCAACGAAAGAAAGATGGCCATTGCTTGTCAACATGCCAGAATACCAGCAACTTAGTACATTGCAATCGCCTCTCGGCAACCAACACCGGCATCACCACAGCCACCATCACCACGTTTCTTCCCCACTGCCGATCCAGAATACTAGCAACCTTGAGAAGTGGTACTACAGCACTATCGGCCACGGACAAACATCATCCCCGGCACACCACAATGCTATAGGAAGTACTGGGTCTGCAAGCCTTGGTGTCGAGGGCTACAAACTTCTTTCTGGATTGCTAGAGTATGACCCAGAGAAACGCTTGACGGCTGAACAAGCGTTGTCGCACCCATTCTTTTCTACCGGTGATATACTAACTAGCAACTGTTTTGAGGGGCTGAGGATGGAATATCCCAACCGGAGAGTTAGTCAAGATGACAACGACATAAGAACCAGTAGTCTTCCGGGGACGAAGAGAGGCGGACTTCCTGACGATTCCATCGTCCGAGCAAGCAAGAGGATAAAGGAATAAGACTTGTCTAGTCTACACCGAATTTGTTGATGGCGCAGGCCCAAGCGTGCTTTTTCGCGCATTTCAAATTTTTTTTTTTTTGGCTTATTGGCTTTTCCTATCAGGACTTCTCGCTTAGTTTCAGGACCAATGGGCATGCAGACGAATCCCAGTTAAAATGGTAGAATAGACGTCTCTTTAATATTAGACAAATCTCGCATTCTGGGTATTCCTATTCCATCTGAGGTATTGTAAAAAGGAGAGGGCGCGGGAGAAAAAAAACAGGCGGAATAAAAGCCTCTGACGTCAATCTGTAACGACAACTAATGATAACATGGTTTCCTAAAGAAAGAAAGAAAAAGACAAATCAGACAACACAAGGAAAGAGATTACGAGCGCATATATGTGAAGGGTAATGGTTGTACTTGACTTGAAGCAGTGTCACTTCTTCACGGGAGGAAGGGGAACTTTGACATTGTTTGATAACCAAGCCAAGCCCTCCAGGAGGCCCTCGCCGGTCGTGGCGCAGCTAGGCACCACATACCAGATTTTGTCCTTTAGTTTGGAAAGCTGAAGAGCCTCGGTCACGTCTTGTGGCTTCATTGCTGTAGAGGACGGCTAAGAGTCAGTGATCTTGAGTGAGAATAAATGATTGGGCGGAAAACGGGTAGTAACAACAATTTTCGAGGTCTTGCTTATTCGCGAATACTAAAAGTAAACTGTCCTTCATTTCGCGATCGTTGATGATGCGGTGCAGTTCTTGTCTTGCTTCGTCCATTCGTACACGGTCGGAGGAGTCGACAACAAATATCAGACCTTGTGTACCTGTAAAAGCAAAACAATTTAGCATACAGGATAGCAATAGTTATCACGACTTGAAGATGCGCGTTCTCACCACTGAAGTAATGCCTCCACAGCGGCCGTATTTTATCTTGCCCACCCACATCCCAGACATTGAACTTGACATTCTTGTATGTGACAGTTTCGACATTGAAGCCAACAGTGGGAATTGTCGTCACATCCTGGCCAAGTTTCAGTTTGTAGAGAATCGTGGTTTTGCCAGCAGCATCAAGTCCGAGCATCAACAGGCGCATCTCCTTAGACCCGAAGATCTTGCCCATCATTTTCGAGATTTGGCCACCCATCTTGCGTTCTGGTTTCGAATGCCGTAGCTAGGAAATAAGAGCTTGATTGTTGTCCATGTGCAACTTTAGTTATGATTTGTTGGTGTAGTTAATTGAAAGGGGCAGAAGTGGGTCTAGCACATTGGGATGGTTAAGTGCAAGAGTGTATAGTTGCATATGCGTATTACTGCTGTTTGGGACAGGACAAAGAAAGGAAAACTATATCTAGACAAACCACTCCGGGTTAGCAGAGATATTATCATGTACTCCGTAGTCCATCAGCTCGTTTTGTACTAGTCAGGGGCCAATTGGTAGATACGCTTTAATATGATGCTACACGTGACTCATCACAAGACCCATTTTGGTGATATTATCTTGGAGCTTCCCCACTACTCGTAAGATAAGGTACGTAGCTTTGATATTACGGAGTACTCCGTATGGATTGCCAGGCAATTCGAACCCATTTTCGTACTCCATTCAAGAAATGGCAAATTACTATTAGCTAGCTTCTGAACAAGGAAGAGCTTGCTCCATATGCAGATTCTAGTCAAGGAAGTGGTATTAAGAGATCTCCTACGGAGTACGGAGTACGGAGTACCTCTATACAATGTACTTACGTCGTACAGTAAAAAGCGCCTTTGCGATGGCGTGAAACCGCCTGCCTACTTCATACTTTGCCCCGCATTCCTGTCTGTAGCCACCGGTTCTATTTGGCTTCACCCCTCCGATCAAGCCTCTCTCTCCTTTGTTAATTTCAATCTTTTTGAGTCTTAACGGCACCTCCTTGACCACAGTAAATTCCTTTCTGCGCTTCAAAATGCGTGTTCCCCTCTTCCAACTGCAATGCGGCGTGAATTCATACGATTGGGGAAAAAAGGGAAGCGCCTCGGTCGCGGCTAAGTATGCTGCTTCAACACCAGGAACTGGCTTCAAATTGGAGTCAAATAAACCATACGCTGAGGTATGATGCGTTGTTGCCACGTCCTCCTCTTTCTTGAAGCCATTACTGCTCCTCCATTTATTCGCATTTAGGCGTCGGGGCTAGAGGGCTTATAGTTTGTACTTAAAGAACGATTTCTAACTTACTGCGTCAGTTATGGATGGGGACACACATTTCCAACCCCTCAAAAGATGTTGAAACGGGCCGTGACCTTCTGGACCTGATCCAAGACAATCAGGCATTGTTGGGTCCAACTATTGCCGCAAAATTCGGACGAAGACTTCCCTTTTTATTCAAAGTTCTCTCAATCAATAAAGCCCTCTCGATTCAAGCACATCCGAACAAGAAGTTGGCCGAGACTCTTCATGCTAGAGATCCGAGGAACTACCCCGATGACAACCACAAACCAGAGATGGCTATTGCAATCACGCCCTTTGAAGGTCTTTGTGGCTTCAGGCCGCTTGGAGAGGTTACCCATTATTTGAAGGAGGTCAAACCTTTCCGTGACCTAGTGGGCGAGGATGTGGCAGCAGCTTTTTTTGAAGCTGTCTCAGGCCACGAGACCGATGATGACCCTGCATTTGTGGAGCGCAACAAAATTGCTTTGAAAAACGCCTTCTCGTCCCTCATGTCAGCATCTCGGCCAGCGCTCGAGAGCGCCACAGCTTCACTACTAGCTTCCGTCTCGGCAGACCCCACTGGATTTGCCGGCGGTGGTGTAGATGCGACGTCTAGCGACATCATCTCGGAACTGATCAAACGTCTTTATGGCGAATTTGGAGTAGATTACGGCATTTTCAATCTATTTTTCCTCAATTATGTCACTCTAGAGCCAGGCGAAGCCCTATTTTTACAGGCGGACGATATCCATGCCTACATATCGGGAGACATTGTGGAGTGCATGGCATCTTCTGATAATGTTGTCCGCGCGGGCTTCACACCGAAATTCAAAGACGTACCTACGTTGACTTCGATGTTGACTTACAACTACGCCCCGATCGATCAGCAGAAGATGCATCCGGTGGACTACCCTTACGTCGCATTGAATCGCGCAGCCTACAGCTCGGGCTCTGAATGCATTCTTTACGATCCTCCTATACAAGAGTTCAGTGTATTGCGGACGTCCTTGAAGAGCCAGGGATCGAGGGTGACGTTTGAGCCTTTAGCTGGTCCTACTGTTGCCATTTGCACGGGCGGTAAAGGCCGTATTTCAGTGGGATCCAAAGTTGCGATTTTTTCCGAAGGGAACGTATTTTTTGTTGGTGCTACAGCAGAGGCTATTCTCGAGGCCAGTAGTTTGGAGGAGGATGAAGCCTTTGTTGTATTTCTGGCTTTCTGTGAGATGGAAGACCACAGCAACGGCAATTAAGGATGCGTACGAGGCCGTTTTCTTCCAGCTTATAGTACTCTGTCTTTCGTACCTTTCTAAAGGAGCCTGAGTGTAATCCTGCTACTGAGTATACGCGCCTGAGATATGACACTTGAATATCTGAACTAGCACCAATACTCTGTTGCCGTAAGAGTTTTTCAAGTGCACAGGTAGCTCAATCGGCTGCGAATCGCTGCAAGCAAGATACATGAACTCCTGGCAGGAAACGGCTACCGATATATGCTTACATAAGCACTTCTGCATTTTGCGATCGCTCCATACTACGGAGTATTGAACGCTAGAAAAGCTATTACTAATTCCCACATAATACGTCGTGATCTTGTGATTCTAACTCCTTTCAGTCCTCTCATCAACTTGGCTCTCTTTCTTGACGGTCGTACGTTCGGCGCCTATCCCAACGTGCTCCGATAAAACTGCCGAAATGCTAGACTCTGAGCTCCGAACCCAGCAAAGGAGAGAAGGAGACGAAGAGACGCAATGGCAGAAAAGCAATCCATTGCCTTCGTTCTACTCGCCACGTGCCACAGCAACAGACGCAAGCGCGACAGATGAGATTGAAGAGCAGTTTCTTTCACCTCAGGGCCAGGACGAAAAAATAGCCCATTCGCTACCCTTTGCCATATCAAGCGACGACGAACATCGAAGTCAAGATCAACAACCACATCACCCCTCTCTAAATGATACACACCTACCCCCACCTTCGCTACTATCGCCAACTTTCAGCCCTCCCACCACTCCGGGATCAGCGGCACTCGATGCGCAAGTTGAAATATCGCATATCTCGGACGAGCACACAATTCAGCCGCGTGGTGTTCCTGTGGACAGTAGCCTGCCGTCTGGTGGCTGCGGAACGAACAAACCCCGCCTCCTTGATACCCTGCCCCGTGTGGAGTGCATCGTGCGTGCTCGGATCCCCACAGTAACAGGGACGCAGATGTTTCTTCATTTATACACTAATAACATCGACAAGAAAGAACACTTAGCAATTGTTTTCGGGGACCACATCAGAAGTAGTAGCCTCGATGCTCCACGGACGGGAGAAACAGAAAGAGACCGAATGACCCGTGGTGCATATACGGGAGTCCTCTATCCTGGGAGGACGACCAGTGGAATTGCGGATAATTCCGACGATTCTCAAGCCCTGTCGCCAAATTTGAACACTGGGCCTCCTTTGGTCAGAGTTCACAGCGAATGCTATACGGGTGAGACTGTGTGGTCGGCCCGGTGCGACTGTGGGGAACAGCTCGATGAAGCAGCGCGGCTGATGTCGTTACCGGCAAGTGAGGCTGGTGGCATTATTATCTATCTCCGACAGGAAGGACGTGGTATAGGTCTGGGAGAGAAATTGAAGGCATACAATCTACAAGATCTTGGATCCGATACGGTTGAAGCCAACCTGTTGCTGCGACATCCGGCCGACGCACGAAGTTATGGCCTGGCAACTGCGATGCTCCTTGATTTGGGCCAGAGTGAGATTCGCCTTCTCACAAACAACCCGGAAAAAATCAGAGCGGTAGAGGGTCCCAACCGAGAGGTGGTTGTAAAGGAACGGGTACCTATGGTACCGTTATCGTGGCGGGGAGAGGGCGGTTTCCGGAGTCGCGAGGTTGATGGATATCTTAGCACAAAGGTATTCATCCACTACACGTCTTATCGAAGAGCGAGCACTAATCAAATTTCTTGCCAGATTCGAAAAATGGGCCACTTGCTCGACTCCGGTGGACTTATGACTTGAACTATATATGATATCGACTACAGAGTGCTTTTGTTGTTTATCATCTCAGCCCTGAAGTAGTATTATCAATAAAGATGCCATTACTCTGTACTCCGTACGGAGCAGACAATGAAGTTTACGTGCGGAGTACTCCGTACGGAGTACAAACATAATATGCCCCACTTCCAATTTAACCCATGGAATCCCGCAAAACTAAGGCTTCCCATGCACCGAGCAAAAATCCAAGCTCGTTCGCCTCCCTGCATACCAACTATTCCGGCAACCCATCGGCACATTTCAGTATGGGCGAAGGAGTATTGCGACTGCGTCTTCGTATACGGCGACATGGTCTCCCTGAGACTAGAATTGTTTTTGTGCTAAATATTGGTGACGATGCGACCGTGTCCAAATTCCTAGAAGAAGTCAACGGGATAATACCGCTCGAGGCAGACGACTGGGGCTTGGAAGACTACGTCGTGGAGCTACAATCTTCAAAGGGTACCAGCTTTGAGTGCCTTCACTTCCAAACGGTCGCCGACACTCTGGAGAAGGATGATGAGGTTTTGTAAGTGCTTCTTTATAGTGCTGCATCTGCGTCGATTATGCGCATGCCGTTAAACACTAATCGCTAACTTTTAAATATACCAGGATCCGACCTTTATCCCTTGAAGAAGTGAAAAAGCGGCGACTAGGCGGTCGAAGCCAGATCTCAAACGATGGAAGACATCTTCTGGACGGCGTGCCATTTGGACGACCTTTGCTAAAGCGACCGCGTCACCGACCCTCGATTCATATTTCGCCACGCAAGAAAAGAAAAGTCACTCATGCCTTTGAAGATTTGTCCGATGCTGAGCAGACTCCGCCTCTGCGCTTGGATGAACTAGACAAACATCAGGGTCTGCACAACGAAGATTTCGATGAAGATCACGATGAAGATTTCGTATCGAATAGCGACCTAGACGACGAAGGGAGCTCGGCAGATGATAGCGGTCTCGAACCTGATGAATTACAGCTGCTTCAAGAAAACCCTTCCGACGTTGGCAGCCGATGCGAGCAAGTTGAGACAATTTCGAACGGCGTAGTTGACAACGACTTTGGTGCTATGGTAGAAACGGGACTCGCTATTTCTTTTTGCGGCAAGGATAAGTATCTACTGAGACAGTGGCCTAGGGCCAACGCTGCTTCAGAGAGTCTTGTCAGTAAGAGTAGCACAAGTAATTTATGTGCCTCTAGCGACAGCGTCAGTGACGGCAGCGACGGCAGCGACGGCAACAACATGGACAATAAAAACAACCAGAGTGGAGGCAATGAGAGAGAGGACAAGCAAATTTGCGCTCAAACTAACGCCGTGAACATCACGCCGAAAGGCGGAAACCCAATGACCGTCGAGAATGTCGGGTCATACTCTGAGGCCTGTTCATCAAAGCATGCTGGCCAGCTGCCTGCTTACATGGGTTATCCCGCCGCTCAAGGCATCGCTGACCAACGTGTCCAAAAACACACTGTGGAAAGACTGGGAACTCAAAATGATTCAGCTTTGGCAGATAGCCCAGTCTGTGAAATACAGGGGAAAGCCAGGACAAAGAGAAGAAATGCTCGGAGGCGTGCCAAGCGAGCAATGGAAAGAGTTAGAGAAGCGAGTACAGCGGTCACAATGGCGGATAGAGCTGAAACAACTACGCAGGAACGGATGTTAAGACCAGTTGAATCGGACGCCGTTCAGGTATATCTTACTGGCTCAGACTCGTCTGTCGACAACTCGATTTTGAAGGCAGCACTCCCCAGCGACACACATTTACCACGGCAAGACCATGGTAGTCTTCGACTTGATGTCGATGCCAGCCATCGGATGCTGTCTGGAGCGCTTGATGTTCGAAATGTGAAAGAGGGCTCCGATAAACGGACATTCTCGACAGAGTTGTGCAATATCAGGCCTTTTGTCATGAAAACACCTGAATTGGATCTGTCGATTACTGAATTGAGCAATATGGGGGATTTCCAAGGGCTTTTCTCACATGACAGCCGGCCAAAACACTGGAGAGAACGGATTGCTTATCGTGCTGTCGAGTGCTGCGATCGTAGTGTTGATTTGAGCGAACCACCATTCCCTTTTGTACAACGATGGGGGAAATTGACTCGAGCGCAACGAGGCAGCGGTATGCAATTGACCAGTAACGAAAAAGAGCCTGCAGAACCCGACGGCTTCGATGAACTTAAGTCGATTGGAGCGGAGAACGGACAGGGAAAGTCAGGACTGCATGATGTCGATCCCTCTTGCCGGGTTGCCATACAGCCACCACCCAAGGAAGATATTCTTGAAAGAAAGATCGACTTTCCACGGCTGCCTTCTGATACATCAAAGCTACGACAACTATCTCCTGGCGAGATATCTACCGGCATGGTCATTACTTGGAAGCGGTGGGCACTTTCCAAGAAAACGAATTGGCAGCCACAAGTTGTGGATGTTACTGCTCTTGTCATAGACATAAGAAACGAGGCCACCATTCTCGAAGTTCTTCTCTCACAACAGGATCGAAAGTTTGAGGAAGAAGAGAAGGTTTATGATGAGGAGACTGGCCAGCGATTGTATGATCGGTTTGAAGTGCCTGAAGCTGATGATGGGGAGGAGCGCGCAAGTATTGATGAGGGGGTAAGGGAAATTTACTTTAGTGAGCTCAATGAGCCACGCATTTTGCAACAATCATTTCCTTGCAAATAGATGCAAATGAGGAATGATCACACTATTGCACAGGCATAGAGAGCCAGAAAGTTGACAATCAAATAATATTCCCTTGTATCGCCAAGGACAACTTTAAGATAAAACTTGTAGCTGGTAATGACTTAGGATAATGTTTGCAACGCCGTGACTGGCTTAAAGAGAGCGGTTGGGGTATTCCAACCTGCTAATTTGCATGAATCCAGGTTCACTCTGTGTGATGCTGTTCAGCATGTATAAGAACGGCATAGGAAGTTGCTTCTGTTGATAAAGAACATTTGAGCTTTATATGTACTGTCCACTTTAAGTTGCTACAAACCCGTACTCTCAATACGCATTAATTTTTGCGATCTATTACGCTGCACTATACTCCGTACTCACCGTCCATTGCCAGGCTGCTTCCTACCAGACGCTAGTATTCTCTAGACGTCATTATTTTGCAGTCAACCCGGCGAGCATTAAAATAAAAACGGCCCAGTAGTTCTCAACTGACGGCACAGGGCCGTTTCTATTCTAGTGACGAAGATTGCCGTACGTGTTTGCCCTTCCCAATATCGGCAATACTCCGTCTTGGCAAACGGCAGTCCAGCACCAGCGCGCCCCATAAGAATGCATCTGTAATCGTATCGTCACGACAGGAACACATACTCCGTATTCGAAGGTTTCCTCAAAATCATTAACCCCCCCTCCCCCTTCTTCATCCCGCTCGGAGTTTACAGCCCTAACTGGGACGAAATGTTGCTTCAGACTCATCACGAAATATCTACACCCCACGTGTCGTGGGGATATTACAGTGGCACTAGAAGAAAATACACATCTTGCCCATGGTGATACGCAATTTGTAAGACCCATGTTAGTCATGCGTTACTATCGGCACGTATTCGCACTGCGGACTTCACGAACCCGTCATTGACAGAAGTGCATCTTCTGACCAGAGCGTGATGCACGTAGTCTCATTGTTGTATCTGGAGGGTGATACTTTGCCTCGTTGCCTGCCTGGCCTGACTTCCTCAGCATCCATTTTTCAAAAGATCGCGCAAGATTATGTACCTTGATCAACGTGGGATGGGGTTAGTTGGGGTGGCGGGTTTGAAGCGGTTGCAAATCGGCAATTTCCTTTTGTTCCTCTTTTAGTTTCAATTTTTTTTAATTCCTGTTTCGAGATTTTTGTATGCCACGAAGCGTGACACCGTTGTAGCATTTGTGCAATGAAGCACATATACCCAGAGGAAGCCGGGTTCCTCGCCGTCCCATTTGCACCAGCAGGAACAAAACAATGAGTTACAATTTATTTCTCCTTCTTTGCCTTCGCACCCTTGGTCTTCGCTGTGCCACGGAGAGTCTTCTGTCGGTTCTTCCGTTGCTTGCCTGTAAAACACTGGTTAGTGAATCTTTTGGAAATGCATGTATGAATTGTGCTGTCCTCGGTACATACGCTGCTGTCTGCCTGGCTTCTCAATCTTGGAGGCGAAGCCGACACGAACAAGGCGGTAGTGAGGCTCAAACTTCTTCAGCGCCTCGGGGGAGTCATAAACAAGGGCAAACCCGGTGGTCTTTCCACCACCGAACTGAGTCCGCAGGCCGAAAACGTTGACCTGGTCTTTTGTCGCCTTGTAAAGAGTGGCGAGCTTGTCGCGAAGCTCCTCCTTGGAGATATTGGCGCGGCCCGGGTGTAGAATGTCACTGTTTGGAGAGAAGCCCGGTCAGTCATAGTTGGTATACAAAGAAGGCGCAGAGGCTGCTCTCTCCCGGAAGAAAGCTATGGGTTGGCACATACACAACCATCTGCTTGCGGCCCAGGAGGGGGTTGCGAATAAACTTGCGGGTGCGCAAGGTGACGGGGGTGCCTGCGTCCGCCATCTTGATTGTCTGGTCGTGGAAGTTATGTGTTTACAAGAGAGAACAAGGTCGAATTTCTAAACAAGCAGCTTGTGATTTTTTTCCTCGTGTCTAGAATTTGCGCGTTCACCTCGATGGGGCGGTCATACAAATTTCCGTCCTTGTGCTTTTCTTGTCACAAATGGGCCCTAGCCCTAACTCGAGCCTCACTTATGATCACGTGACAGACTTCGTTCGATCTCGCCACACAACCGATCTGATAAAGGCAAAAGAGTCCCCCGAGAAAGGAGGCTATCTTACCGGCAGCTTGGTCGATAATAATGTTCAAGACAAAGCTTGCACAATCGAAAACAGGAGAAGAACCTCGAAATGCGTGCTGATAACTGCTTGCAGTGCACTCTGTATGTGACTGAGAATTCTCAGCAGTCCAGACTGGAGCTTCTAGCCCTGCGTAGTGTTCTTCGCCAGTGTTGTTCTGTCCTCTCGATGCTATACTTGGCTAACACTTCGTAGGGCTTGAACAAAGATATTGTTTTTATGAGTTTTCACATAGGACAATGTAAAACCGATGTAATGGGAGCTTCGAAACGGAAAAAAAATTGAAGTCAGAGGAGCTTGGTTTTGCTGTCAAGGTAAATTAAGAAAAACTAAAATAAATCCGCCCATATCAATTGCGGTATTCAACAACAAAGCGTCTTTCTACCTCTTGAAGTGTTCCTGAGTTCTCTTCGCCTTCGAATCGTAAATTTACCTTTCCAGTTTCCTTATCAGTGTTCATGACCTCTGCCTTGTAGAAGGTCGTGCTATCAGGATACAATGCCAACACAGTCTTCCCTCGCTCTAATTCTAACAACTCTTGACCTGGCGGAGGAAGAGGTATCATGTTGCTGGCACTCGTGCGATACTCCTGGCGCAATTCAGGAGCGACATCTGGGTCTTCATCTTTGACTTTGTATCGCCGCGACTTGCCCTCGCCAAGAACTTGCTGAACTTTTCCCAAGAACCACTCTGTCGTTTCGTTTGGATTGGCTGCTTTCGAAGGTTTGAACACGACGTCTTGCCCTTTGACAAACATTACTTTGGATCGCTGTACGGCCGAGGCCACACTGCTCCCTGACCCTTGTGGCTCGACGCTGTCAGCTTTGACTGGAGTGTCACGGTCTCCGCCGCGAGGAGGGAGACTATCGCGGTTTCCAGGACGATCACTGCCTCCACCTCCGATGATTGCACCATTTCCACTTCCACCACTCCCAAACTTTTGGGCGTGATTGCTGTTCTGGTCTTGGTCAGGCTCATCGCCAAGGCCATCAAAATCGTAAGGGTCTCTTTCTTTCTCTTTCTCCAGTTCCTTAGTCTCAATTTCCTTCTCCCTTTCCCGTTCCTGTTCACGCTCCTTCTCGCTCTCTCTCTCTCTCTCTCTCTCTCGCTCTTTTTCTCTCTCTCTCTCTCGCTCCTTTTCCCTCTCTCGTTCCTTCTCTCTTTCTCGCTCCCTTTCTTTTTCCTTCTCCCTTTCTTTCTCTCTCTCTCTTGTGCCAGCCCTGCCTGTGCTGCGGGAAAATCCTGATGCTAGCATACTAGACCGGGACGGTGTTGGCAAAACGGGTTTCTGCTCTGCCTCTTCCTCCTTCCCTTTCTGAATGGCCCGTATCAGTTCAAGATTCCCTATGAGTGTCTTGATGCATTCGGAAACCGCCTCAGATGACCGAACTCCTCTTCGAAAGAATTCTTCTTGCTTGCGCTCTTCAGCTTCGCTATTTATTATTTTTGTGTTCTGTGCCATAAACGTATCTTGAGTAATAATCTTCTGCACGTTGTCGTTATCTGCGTTTTGTAGTTCGACAAAAGTGCGTAGTTCTTCTTTGATGCTCTGCCACAGTTGAAATTCCTCTCCTTGACCCCCATTTCTGTTGGGGCCGCGGGCATTCCGATTGCGTTGAGATGCCATTTTTTTCGGTACAAGTGCGCCAATCAGAACTATCCGAACATAGTATTGTTTCTGTGGATGCTTCAAAACACGAACTTAGACCGATCAGCACTGTTTCGAGTCTGCGTCTGTGCCATACCGGGTGTATATCCTTCCGAGTGAAATTGATCGTAGATAAACCTTAGTCTTCTGCTTGATGAGGCGATAAGTGTTGCAACTACCTCCTCCTTTCTTCTGCGGTTTGTAATGGGGGAAAGTCGCGGGCCCTGAAATGGAATTGTTCAAATTTCATCAGTCCTGTGATTTCTGTTCGGCTGCCTGGCTTTAGCGGGCTTTAGGTATAGCAGAAACTAAATGGCTGCTGGTCGAGCCTTACCGTGCCCGGGAATGAGGCCGCAGGCGTCACCGTAACGGGACGCGTACGTGGAACGTGTGCGCTCACCTAGTAATAAGGACCTCAATTAACTCTGGCTATGCAAAACCTGAGGACTAGATTTAGCATGGCTGGAGGGCAAGACATATGTTTACATTGGCGAGAAACAAGTTGCGGACGCTCACAAAAGCAAGCAAAAAGCGGCAGTAAAAAGCGGTCAGATAACTTATCTTATCGCCTTTGATTTTGTGGCTTCTACTCCGTGCACCACTAGTCTGCCGCGCAGGTTCTGCGCGAGCACCAGTGTAAGACCCGTACGGTAATCCTTGTGGGATATTCGTCCGGACCAGTTGCACGTATCGTAGTAAGCTCTAAGGCCTTCAGAAGATCTAGTGATGATATTTCGTTGGGTGGTTGACTAAAGCTCTAGACTGTGCGCGATGTGCGTTTAGTTAGGGCTTCGTCTTATCTAGTGATTTCGGCGGCCGAGGTTAGGTGACCTTAGGAAATCTACACGCCCTCTTCTTAAACGAAAGCGTCCTTAATTTCTCTATATTATATATAAAAAGGTACTTTTAAAATAGTGTAATTTTCTAGTAATTTAAGGTACTAACTAAGTTACTTGTATGTTTAGCTAGAGAGTAAGAAGATAATAATAGAGGTAGTAAAAAAAATAAAAAAAGTAAAAAATTGTTACTTATAAGCTAGCTTTTTAGCTTTAGCATCTTTAGTTAGCTTTTAGCATTGTTTTTAAGCTATACTCCAAAGGCTTAAGATAGGCTTATAATCATAAATATACGCTAAGAAGATGTTATTAAGATGATATAGGTTTAAAAGTCTAGTACTATTAGGTATATAAAGCTTAAAGTAGCTATTTAAGAGTACTTCAGTTACTTAAAGCAGCTTTTTATAAAAAGGCTTATGCTTATACTTTTAAGGCTAGGCTTAAAGCACTTAGTCTTTAATGCTAAAGTAATAAAAAGTAGCTATATTAGTTTATAAAAGGCTTTATATAGCTATTTAAATATACTTTACTAAAGCTAGCTAATCTTAAATACTACTAAGGTTTATTGAATTATAAGCTTACTATTTTAGCTACTTTACCTTTTTTATATAAGTAAGCTTTTATATATACTATATATACATTATATATATAAAAGGCTAGCAGCTAAAAGTTAAGAAGTATAGGCTATAGCTATACTTTATAAGATAGTAGTAGTATATTAGAATTGCTATACTAATTAAGTTTAAGATTATAATACTAAAATAAGTCTGTATTAGTAGGTATAGTATACTCTTTAAAGACTAGTAAAAGCGTTTAATTTGCTTATTACTTTATAGCTAGTATAAAGCTATTAGTAAAAAAGTAATACTTAGCTGCTTATAGTAAGCACTATATACTCTAGTCTTTAAAAAGGTAGTGCTATTATTTATAATTAGTTATAAGCTTATTACTATAATCTTTTTTAAAGCTTTATAGCGCTAGATTACTGTCTTTAGTAGCGCTAACGCTTTTACTATAAAGGGTAAAGTATATAGCTATACGTTTAGATAACTAGTTATATAATCTATAGCGGTAGCTAGGTAGATTAAAGTCTTCTTCTTTTAGGCTAAAGGGCTAGCAAAGCTAACTCTTTACTAGGAAAATAAGGCTGCTAGAAGTGTTAGCTTTAACGTAGCCTTTAAATTTAGCTAGGTCTTATTAATCTAATAGCTTACGTAAGTTAGACTTACTTAACTAGTTAATTCTAAGAGATATAAATGCTAGTAGCAGCTATTAGCTATCTTAAGAAGTATACTAGCGCTATAGTAACCTTGCTGCTTATATAAGGTCTAAAGGCGCTATAATAGCTCTTCCTAATCTAGTACCTTAAGTAAGTAGTCTTTATCCTTAATAACGTAACAAAGTTGCTTAGTGCAGGCTACTACTTTACCCTTTAAGCTAAATAACTCTAAGTATTTTGCTTAAAAAGCAATTATCTTTAAGGGTAAAAAGGGGTTTGCAAGCGCTTTTAGCGCTAGTAAAAGGCTAGTCTTAACGTTAAAGGTTTGTTTATTAATGTAATATACTATTTTTATATATAAAGACTAGTAAAGAGAGATGCGTAAGGTAGGCTGTATTCTAGCAGCCTTTAGTAACGTAAGGTATATTATACCTTTAGGCTTATATAAAAAGCCTAGTTTTTCTTACACTAGCTAGCCTATTAAGAGGTCTTCTAGTATCTAGTTGTCTAGTATAATACTTATATAAAATAAAATAAAAAGGCTTACTATTAAGCCGTTAAGACTATTAAAAAAAGGTTAAAGTTAATAATAATATCTTTTATTATAGTAAGCCTTAAGCCTATGCCTAAAAGTACTATTAGTATTGCTAGCAAGCGTATATTTTATATGCACTACACTAAGGATTTAGTAGCTTAATAGGCTACACTTCTATTATCCTAAAAGATGCTAATATTCGCATTTAGCGGCTATTGTTTCTTATTGTTCTTATTTTTTTACGTCTTTCTTTATTTTTTTAATCTAACGTTTAGCGCTTATACTACTTTAGTTAACTTTACTATACTACTAAGGCACCGAAGGTAAAGGTTATAACCTTTAAAAGACTTTTTAAGAGGTTTAAGTAGTAGGATTTTACTAATTAAAGTTATCTAGTATATATAGCTTTTTTCTTAGTTAACGTTAGTATTATAGTCAAGTTTTTATAAGAAGTTAAGGTCCTAAGTACTATTGCTTATTTTAGCTTTGTTAGCCTACTCCTACTCCTATTAATCTACTTTACTATTAACGTATTAAAGACGTTTAACTATACTATCTACCTTATACTAAAAGAGGCCTTTTTATATAGTATATAAGGTAGCGTTTTTAAATAGTATACAGTAGTTTATAATCTACTAACCTCTCTAGCGGTTATAAGGTATATATAGAGCACTCTTTATAAAATGCTTGCGTATAAACGTTACTTTAGTATTAAAAGCAACTTTCTTTCCTAGGCTCTAACGTCTAGTAAAAGGTCTTTTGCTACGCAGTAAGTAATAGCGTTAGAGATAGTTCGTAATAAAGTAACTAGTTTAACTATACTAGTAATACTAGGCTGCTTTTTATAACGTAACTACTATTATACCTTTCTTTTTTTTAGCTTACTAATTAAACTCCTTAGCACTAAATAGCGCTAGTATCTTTATACTAATTAAATTTATTAAAAGTATACTTTATAAGCTAAAGAGACTAAATATTACAGCAATCTTATAATAGTAGTCTATTAAACTTATATAAAGCTCTTTATAAGGGTTAGTGTATACTGTATAATTTTATAAGAGTATTCTACACACGCGTCCCTACGCACCAGTTTAGCAACTAGTCGCTTACCAAGCAACAGACTTAACGAACTATCTTAATACGTTGCACAAGACTAGCACAGCTACTTAGCTATGCCACGCCCTACTAGGGTTGCGTATAAGGGTTAGTATGCAATGCTTAGTTACAAAAGCTTAACTAGTTTATACTATTATATTAAGACTTTAACTTAACAAACTATAGGAGACTAGTATGCAAAGGCCTGCCAGCTAATTTATACGTAGCTAGAAGATGCGGTGTAGCGCAACCCTAGTAGGGTGTAGCACAGCTAAGTAGCTGTGCTAGTCCCGTGCAACGTGTCAAGATAGTTCGTTAAGTCTATTGCTTAGTAAGCGACTAGTTGCCAAACCGGTGCGTAGGGACGCGTGTATAGAATACCCTTACACTATCCTCCTTCTCCCTAGGTAACGCCCTTATTAGCCTAGAGGTGTATACGCGGCAGCTACTTACTTGTTAAAAAACCTCCCTTTATAAAGTTAAGAAAAAGAGTTAAGCGCTTTAGGTTATTAGCTGTTGCCGAGCGGTTGTAGACCGCTTACTTATGCGACTGCATTTAGGTAACGTAGAAGCGCACACATACTGCTTAGTCTATAGCGGCAGTAAACGCTGGATCCTGCCTAATGTATAGGTCGTCTTATTTGTTAAAGCTTCTTAGAAGGCGTGCAGCTTAGATCCTAGTTAAGGAACGCTTAAGTTGCCGCTAATAGGTGTTGCAAGGGGGCTAGCCTTAGACACTAGGTGTATAAGGGTGTAGTATATACTAACCGAAAATAGCGGCGTAGGGCTTATAACTTTTAACTACTAGTAGGGTAGGATAAAGGTAATAGCGGCTGTTTATTGCTTGCTAATTGTAGAACTATTGCCTACTAGATAGTAAAGGCGGTTTGCTACTAGGATATTCTTTTATTTAATTTTAAACGTTTCTTACTTTACTATTAAAGCAAGGTTAAGCAAGTTCTTAAGACGTATTTAGACGTTTAATAACGTAGCTTTTTTATTACCTTAAAGTATAAAAGAGTAGGTATATTTTATAATTTAAGACAAATTCGTCTATACTTATAAGACTACTCTTACCTCTTTAGCTCTTTTTTTCTTTAATCTTACTTATATAGTAAGTTAATGCAATAGTTTATAACTTTATATAGTAGCTAGCTAATAATCGCTTATAAATAATATTTAACTAAAGCTACACTTAAGTTTTAATAAAATTTTTTATAGATACAAACCTTATAAAACGCCTTTTCTAAGTATATATATTATCTTCTAAGAGTATAAGTCTTTGCTAGTATAGCGTTTACTAAGTAGTAGCTAACCTTATAGTAGGCTTTATATTTAAACTACGTCTTTAAGGCTTATTTAAACGTTTACTATAAATTCTTATATATAGTTACGCTAAAGAACTTAGCGTACTACGTTAGTCATATAGCTAATAATATATTATACTTGCTAGTAAGTGCGTTAACGTGTATACGCTAATAGCTAATTGCTAACTAATAGCTTTTTAAAGAGATTAAAAGCTTAGCCTAATATATTTAAGAGTTTCTAGCTAGCATAAACAAGTTGCTACTTTAGCAGATAATAGTTAACAATATTATTGTAACGCTAGGCGATTACGCGGCAATCGCCTAAAGGTTAATAGCTTTAACGGTAGTAACTAAGGAACTTAGCTATGCCTTATAAGAAAATAAGTTAAAGCCTTTAGCGACTAACTAGCGCTTTTAGCGCAAACGTTTTAAGATAGCATAATAGGCTACATTACGCTTTAGTATTCTTTACTAGTACTAGTAAGAGCTAAAGCTTACCTTAACGCTTATATAGAGGTTAGCAAAGGTAGCCTAGCTCTTGCCGCTAACGTTTTTAGATATAAGCATATTATTGTAAGTGTAAACCTAAGTTACTACTACTCTTAAAGCAATAGTAAGTTCTTTAATCTTTATTATTAAGTTATTACTAACTTATTACTTAAGCTAATCCTTATTCTATTATACTTAGCCTAGCCTAGCACGCTATAGCTATCTAAGCTAGCTATAGTAGCACGCTTTACTATATTATAAGACTAAAGGGGCTGCTTAAGTAGATTCTATAGACTATAGCAGCCCTAGTTAAACTAGCTTAAATTAACTAGGTAGTAGTTTTTCTTTAGCCGTTGCCTTTAGTAGCGCTTAATAAGTAATAGTCTTACGCTAAGTTGCTAACCTTAGCTAAGCGCTAGTATAGTGCTAAGACTATTCTTAGTACTATAGCTAGCAATAGTAAGGCAGTTATAGTAGCTAGTAGTAGTAGTATAGTAGTATTTAGTAAGAGTGCGCTAGTAGGCAGCTAGTTAGTAGCTAATAGTAGCTATATACTAGCTAGTAAAAGCTTGCTTAGTAGTAAGGAAAAAGATAAAAAGAATAGTATTAAGAAGAGAGATAAAAGAGTAAAAAAGACGTTTATAAAGAAGGATAGTAATAAGTAGCTAGTAGCTAAGTAATAGCTTACTAATTGTGTGTTTTAGGTTTATAGCTTTAAAAAGCGCTCTTAAAGCTAGAATAAGTAGTTTATAGTGTATAATTGTATAGAAATAATAAAAGTAGTTAACTAATAATTAGCTTATATATAGCTAGCTATTGCCTTATAGTCTTTTTATTTCTTATAAGTGTGTTTTATAGTTTTTTAGTAAGACTATAACTTATAGCTAGCGTGCGCTAAGTACTTTTCTAGTTCTTAGGTATTATACTTAGCTAGCTAGCTTTTCTATTTTATTAGAAACTAAGTTTGCAACCCTTTGCTAAGGTAAGTAATAATATCTTTAACCTTATACTCTTTCTAGTCTTCTACTATTTTTAAGAATATAAGCTCTTTCTTATATTTTACTATAGTAGTCTATAGCTTAAGGTAAGAGATATAAAATATATTATATTAGCGTATATACTATAATAGCAAGGCGACTTAATATATAACTAGGCTTAGCTTCTTTATAATGCAAACGCGTAGAAAGGTTAAGTTTAGCTTCTTTAAGCTAGCTAGGTTTAGGTGCTTTATTAATAAACTTTTAAATTCGCCTTTAATAAAGTTCTTATATAGGCGTTGCTTATTATAGCTCTTCTTTTATTAGCAAATTACTTTTTCCTACAACACTTTTAGCTTTTACTATATAGCTTATAGCTAACTAACACGCTTTTACACGTCCTTTACTATAGCTTTAGTAAAGAGGAAGTTATCTATAAAACAAGGGTAGTATACGTATAACGTATAAAATAAAAAGGTCTTTGTTATAATATAGTAGGCGTTGTTATACGCAAACTCTGCCGTACTTAATACTTACGTCTACTAGTGTTATAAACAACTATAGAACGTTTATAAAAAGCGCTTTAAAGTTCAGTTTAAGATCTTAGTGCTACTATCTATCTATAGGTAGTACGCTATTAATATTATTAGCTAAACCCTTTAAAGTTGCATTAGTTGCTGCTAAAATTAGCTAGTAAATAGGCTATCTTTATTACTAACAATTACTTCTAGGATACTAAACTTAGTCTTTATACGGTTATAGATAAGTTAGGCAACCTTAGCAGCTATAACTATCTTTTAGGTAGGGATAAATATGCTATGCTTTATATAGCGATTTACTACTACTAGGATAGTGTTGTATAGATAGCCGTTTAAGCTTAGGCTTAACCTAAGACTAGTTATAAAATCTATACTAATGTGCTAGAATGGCTAAATAGGTATAGGTAAGGACTAGAGGTATTTATATAGCTTATACTGTAAAACCTTATTACTTATGCATAATAAATAGTTAGCAATAAACGTGCAAACGTTAGTAGCTATATCTAGCTAGTAGTACTTCTTAGTAAGAAGTTTTATAGTCTTATAGACTCTTATATAGCTTGCTATAAAAGAGTTATAGTATAGACTAATTAGCCTTACCTATAGCTTGTTTGCTAATAGGATAATAATGTAATCCTTATAAAATAAAGTATTCTCTTCTTATAAATAATAAGTGTTATTCTTTTAGCTTTGTCTAGCCTTTATAAATAGGTTGTGTAGTAATTAGTCTTAGCCTTAAGCGTTGCAAATAGTATTATATAGTTTAGAGGAGCACTAGGGTTATAACGGCTATTCTTAGCTAGTAGCAACCTATGCCTCTTATACTAATAATAATAAAGCTCTTAGTATAAGAAGCCTTAACAACTAGTCTATAATCTATAGCTTGCTAAGAAGCAAGGGGAGCACGTTATTATATATAATGTTACCTTGTTTAGTTAGCAAGATAGACTATCTACTAGGTTAGTAGACCTTAGATAGTGCTTAATCTTAAAGTTAAACGCTAAGAGGCAAAATACCTATTAAGTAATTTAGTTCTAAAGATCCTTTGCTAATGCCTTAACAACGCCTTTTAGCGCCTAGTAGTTAGTTAGGACTATAAATAAGTTCTTTAGACCTTCTAAATAGTAACGCTAGTACTTTAAGCTCTTAATAATAGCTAGGAGCTCTTACTATCTTACTCTTTACTATATTTTACAAGCTATTAGCTTACACAAGTAGTAAGCAACTAGTTGCTACTTATTATTTATAAGCTAAGAGATAATGCTAAAGATAGCGTAGCTTAACGCATTTGCTTTTACTTATATAGGCTTTATATTATTATAGTAGTAAAGAATTAGTACTATTATAAATGCTATTTTTAGCAATTTAAAAGCAACCTTTGCCTTTTTAGTTAATATAAACAGTTGTATAGCGATAGCTCTACGCTTATATAGTAGGCTAGGGCCTATCTTTATTAACTTTGTTAAAGCCTATATAATATAAGAGTAGTAAGAAATATAGCGTCTATAGAAGTTTGCAAACCTTAAAAAGGATTGCACGTTCTATACACACTTAAGGGCCTTTTATTTAGCAATAGCTTTAACTTGCTTAAGGTTTATAGCTAGCCTTTTTATAATAATAATAAACCTTAAGAAATTAATTTCCTCTTTAAAGAATTTACACTTCTTAAGATTTGTATATAGCTATATAGCCTTTAGCTGCTTAAAAACTAATTAAAGGTGCTTCTTATACTCTTCTTTAGTCTAGAAGTAGATTAAGATGTTATTTAAATATACTTTATAAACTATGCTTACTAGCCTTACTAGTGCGTAGTAGATATATACTTAAAATATAACTAGCACGTTAGTTAGTCTAAAGAGTATAATATAAAACTAAAAAAGCTTATATTTTATTTAAATAGTAGTCTTTTACTAATTAAAGGCTTTAACTTAAATCTTATAGTATACTTCTTTTATATTTACTTTAAAAAATACCTTTACGCTGTCTAAGCAATTTAATAGCTTACTAATTAACAAAAAAGAGTAGTAGTCCTTCTTAGTTACTTAATTTAAGCCCTAGTAGTTAACGTATATACGTAAAGTACTATATTTTTTAAAGACAAAGATTACTAGGGCTTTAGCTAGACTATTACTATAGGCGATCCGCTTATTTGCTAACAACGTATTAATAAAGTAGTAAAGCTTCTCTTACTAGGCGGAAGATAGCGGGTATAAAGGGCTATATAGCACCTTTACGCCGTCTTTTAGCTTAATTAAGTGCTTTGCATTTGCTAATAAGGGTAGTTCCTTTGCCTTATTAGTATTAAACACTTTAGTAATCGGTTATATATAAAATAATAGTTACTAGCTAGGGTCTAGTAAAGCTAGATTATTATCTATAGTAAAGATGTTTAGTTTATAAAGACTTAAATTTAACTATGTTAAGTAGATAGCAAATAACTTCTTACTATTATATAGGCGTTAGCTTATTCGCTTAAAGGTCTTAAAAACTATAATAGCGAATAACTAGGCCTATTAAATAGTGTTAATAATAACGCCTAGAAACCTTAGGCTCTTATAACTTAGGATAATATCTTTACAGTTAGCGCTTACTTAGTAAATAGCTATAAAGACTTATATTAACGCGTAAAAGACTTTATCTTTTATTAGCATAATAGTTAGCTTATATAGGCTATAGGCTTATAGTGCTTTTCTTATTAATAAAGACTAGGTTTAGGTTTAAGTACTACTAAAGTAGCTTTAAACTAAGCTATTAAACAACCTATAAGTTAACTATATTTAAGTTAGTATAAGAATCTAGGTTTATAATAATAGCAGCCTAGCAAATGCTAGGCGTTTATGCCTTAGCTAAGGTATAGTAGTAAGGAATTATATTTTTACTTAGCTACGCTAGTAAGGTTAATAAAGGATAAGGCTTCTTTATTAACCTTGCTAGTTTTCCTAGTTAAAGTAGGTTGCCTTTTAGTTATTAAGCTTTTAAAGATTATCTTTTAATTTTACTTAAAGCTTCTTAACCTATACGTAGGTTTTAAGCTTAAAGCACTCTTAAAAGGTATGCCTACTCTTACTATAATTTTAGCACTTTAACGGAACGTTAATGTTGTTTAAACTACTAAGGTTAGTAGGTTAGAAAGTAGACTAACCTTAGCTGGCAACCGGTTATAAGCTTAGGTTACTCTTTATAGAACTATAGTTCTTTATTGTATTATTATTATAGCGCTATTTCTTTATTAGCTTGCTAGCTAGCATGCTATTAACTATAACCGCCTACTTCTAGTTATCTTATCTCTTCTTCCGTTCTTAGCCTTAGGACTAATACTCTTTATAAGCATTAGCAATCTTTATTATTATACTAAAAGACTTACTAATAGTTTTATTTTAATACTACTTTACTAAGTAGTTGTTAAGCTTTTGCTAATACCTTTAGGCAATCTTACTTACCTAGTTAAAGGTATTACTAATCTTTTATTATAAGTAGTCTTATTTTTACTAGTACGCTATTAGCAACTTGCTACCTTGCTAAAGCGTCTAGCTTTCCTTATAAATGCAGTATATTTAAAATTTAAGGTTTAAGTGTTCTTAATAAATAAACGTAACAAAGTACGTCTATATAAGGCATATAACTAAAGGTTTACTAGCGCAAAGTTAGTTGCAGTGCTTTTACTAATTAGCTGCTAATATAGTAGTTAGCTAACTACCTGCCTAAATAATCTTTATATCTTTTAATATATTGCTGCGTACATTAGTATTATAAGCATCCTTTATCGTCGCTAACTACTCTTTTGTCTTTATAGTAAAGGCATTAATTTCTAGCCTTTTAATACTATATTATAATAGCTTATCGTTTTAGTAGCGACTGCTAGGCGGTAGCCCTATAACCCTTGCAGCTATAATGTTAGTTAATGCCTTTAGCGTCTACATAATACAAGTATATTCATCGCTTTACAGCTGCTTTTTAGCTAGCAAAGTGTCGTTAAGCAGCAGATATACTAGTCTTGTTTCTAACTCGACGGACAAGGTTAGGGTGCCTATAAATGCTACGCGCAAGGTGTGGCTGCTATGCATTAGCGTAGAGGGTAGCATTAGCACGTCCTTAGCTTTTAACAGTTCGCGTGCTAATCGCGGAGTGGCCGCCCTATAATCGGACATTACTCCTTATAGAATTAAAGTTAAAGAATGTAAAGGCTAGTGTGCAATGCGTAGTTACAAAGGCTTAACTAATTTATACTATTGTATTAAGACTTTAACTTAACGAACTATGGGAGACTAGTAGGCGAAGGCTTGCTAGCTAATTTATACGTAGCTAGAAGATGCGGTGTAGCGTAACCTTAGTAGGGCGTAGCATAGCTAAGTGGCTGTGCTAGTCTTATGCAACGTGTTAAGATAGTTTGTTAAGTTTGTTGCTTGGTAAGCGACTAGTTGCTGAACTAGTATATAGGGACGCGTATGTAGAATACCTTTATATTGCGCTACACTGCATCTTCTAGCTATGTATAAATTAGCTAGCAGGCCTTCGCCTACTAGTCTCCTATAGTTTGTTAAGTTAAAGTCTTAATATAATAGTATAAACTAGTTAAGCCTTTATAACTACGTATTACACACTAACTCTTATAAATTTTAAAGGCTTTAAACGTGTTTATACTTATATATTAAGACTTAAACTTAACAAACTATAGTAAACTAGTAAGTAACGGCCTACTAGCTAATTTATATATAACTAAAAGATATAGTATAGTGTAACCTTAGTAGGGCGTAGTATAGCTAAGTAGCTATGCTAGTTTTATATAACGTGTTAAGATAGTTTATTAAGTTTGCTGCTTAGTAAGCGATAGGTTGCCGAACTAGTATATAAGGACGCGTGTATAGAATACCTTTATACTATCCCTCTTTTTCTTAGATAACGCTCTTATTAGCCTAAAGGTGTATATATAGTAGCTACTTACTTATTAAAAACCCTTTTTATATAAAGTTAAGAAAAAGAGTTAAGTGCTTTAAGTTATTAGCAGTTGCTAAGCAGTTGTAAACTGCTTACTTATGCGACTATATTTAGGTATATAGAAGTGTACATATACTGCTTAGTCTATAATAGTAGTAAACGCTAGATCCTGCCTAATGCAAGGGTTGTTTTATGCGTAAGAGCTTTTTAAGAGGCGTGTAGCTTAGATCTTAGTTAAGGAATGCTTAGGTTGCTGCTAATAGGTGTTATAAGGGAGCTAGCCTTAGATACTAGGTGTATAAAGGTATAGTATACGCTAACTAAAAATGGCGGCGTAAGGCTTAAGAGTTTTAATTACTAATAGGGTAGGATAAAGGCATTAGTAGCTATTTATTGCTTGCTAATTATAAAACTATTATTAACTAAATAGTAAAGGTAGTTTATTAGTAAGATATCTTTTTATTTAATTTTAAACGTTTTTTACTTTATTATTAAAGTAAGGTTAAGTAAATTTTTAAAATGCATTTAAATGTTTAACAAAGTAAGCTTTTTTATTTTTTTAAAGTATAAAAAAGTAAGTATATCTTATAATTTTAAGACGAATTTATTTATACTTATAAAACTACTTTTACTTTTTTAGCCCTTTTTCTTTAATCTTACTAACGCAGTAGATTAATATAATAATTTATAACTTTGTATAGTAGCTAGCTAACGATTGCTTATAGATAATATTTAACTAAAGCTACTTTTAAGTTTTAATTAAACTTTCTTATAAATATAAATCTTATAAAACGCCTTCTTTAATTATATACACTATCTTTTAAGAGTATAAGTTTTTGCTAGTATAGTAGTTGCTAAGTAATAGCTAACTTTAAGGTAAGCTTTATACTTAAACTATATTCTTAAAGCTTACTTAAATATTTACTATATGTTTTTATATATAGCTTTACTAAAGAACCTAGCGCGCTACGTTAGCTATATAGCTAATAATATATTATACTTACTAGTGAGTATATTAACTTATATACGCTAGTAGCTAATTACTAACTAATAGTTCTTTAATAAGATTAAAAGCTTAGCTTCATATATTTAAAAGTTTCTAGCTAGTATAAATAAGTTATTACTTTAGTAGATAATGGTTAATAATATTGTTATAACGCTAAGCAATTATATAGCAATCGCTTAAAGGTTAATAGCCTTAATAGTAGTAACTAAAGAACTTAGCTATACCTTATAACAAGATAAGTTAAAGCCTTTAGCAACTAACTAGCGCTCTTAGCGCAAACGTTTTAAGACGGCATAATAAGCTATATTATGCCTTAGTGTTCTTTACTAGTACTAGTAAAAGCTAAAGCTTACTCTAACGCTTGCATAATAGTTAGTAAAGGTAGCTTAGCTTTTACTGCTAATGTCCTTAGACGTAAGCATACTATTATAAGTATAAACTTAAGTTGCTACTACTCTTAAAGTAATAGTAAGTCTTTTAATCTTTATTATTAAGTTATTACTAACTTATTGCTTAAGCTAATCTTTATTTTATTATACTTAGCCTAGCTTAGCGCTCTATAGCTATTTAAGCTAGCTATAGTAGTATGCTTTACTATACTATAAAAGTATAAAGGCCGCCTAAGCAAATCTTATAGACTATAGCAGCCCTAGTTAAGCTAGCCTAGACTAACTAAGTATTAGTCTTTTCTTAGCTACTACCTTTAGCAGCGCCTAGCAAGCAATAGTCTTATACTAAGTTACTAACCTTAGCTAAGCGCTAGCGTAGTGCTAAGACTATTCTTAGTGCTATAGCTAGCGGTAGTAAGGCAGTTATAGCAGCTAGTAGTAATAGTATAGCAGCATCTAATAAGAGTACGCTAGTAGGCAGCTAGTTAGCAGCTAGTAGTAGCTATATACTAGCTAGCAAAAGCTTGCTTAGTAGTAAAGAAAGAGATAAAAAGAATAGTATTAAGAAGAGGGATAAAAGAGTAAAGGAGACGTTTATAAAGAAGGATAGTAATAAGTAGCTAGTAGCTAAGCAATAGCCTACGAATAGTATATTTCAAGTTTATAGCTTAAAAGGGCGCCCTTAAAGCTAGAATAAGTAGTTTATAGTATATAATTATATAGAAATAGTAAGAGTAGTTAATTAACAATTTGCTTATATATAGCTAGCTATTACCTTATAGCTTTTTATTTCTTATAAGTACGTTTTATAATCTTTTATTAAGACTATAACTTATAGCTAGCATACATTAGGTGCTTTTCTAGTTTTAAGTATTATACTTAGCTAGCTAGCCTTTTTATTTTTACTAAGAACTAGGTTTATAACCCTTTGCTAAGGTAAGTAAAAATATTTTTAACTTTATACTCTTTCTAGTCTTTTACTATTTCTAAGAATAAAAACTCTTCTTATTCTTTTACTAAAGTAGTTTATAGTTTAAGGTAAGGAATGTAAAATATATTATATTAGTAAGTATACTATAAAGGTGAGGCAACTTAATATATAACTAGGCCTAGCTTCTTTATAATATAAACGTATAAGAAGATTAATTTTAGCTTTTTTAAGCTAACTAAGTTTAAGTGCTTTGTTAATAAAGCTATAAATTTACCTTTAACGAATTTCTTATATAAGCGTTACTTATTATAGCCTTTCTTCTATTAGTAAATTACTTTTTTCTATAATATTTCTATCTTTTACTTAATAGCCTATAGCTAACTAATATACTTTTACACGCTTTTTACTATAGCCTTTATAAAAGAAAAGTTATCTATAAAACAAGAGTAGTATACGTATAATGTATAAAATAAAGAAGTTTTTATTATAGTATAGTAAGCGTTATTATATATAAATTCTATAGTACTTAATACCTATATCTACTAGTATTATAAGCGACTATAGAATATTTATAAGAATTGTTTTAAGGTCTAGTTTAAAATCTTAGTGCTATTATCTATCTATAGGTAGTACGCTATTAATATTATTAGCTAGACCTTTTAAAGTTGCATTAGTTCTTACTAAAATTAGCTAGTAAATAGGCTATCCTTACTACTAATAATTACTTTTATGATACTAAACTTAGTCTTTATATAGTTATAGATAAGTTAGGCAACCTTAGTAGCTATAACTATCTTCTAGGTAAGGATAAACATGCTATACTTTATATAGCAATCAACTACTACTAAGATAGCATTATATAAACAGCTATTTAAACCTAGGCTTAGCCTAAGACTAGTTATAAAATCTATACTAATGTGCTAGAATAACTAAATAGGCATAAGTAGCGACTAGAGGTATTTAGACCTTATTGCTTATATATAACAAATAGTTAGTAATAAACGTATAAACGTTAGTAGCTATGTCTAGCTAGTAGTACTTCTTAATAAGAAGTTTTATAGTCTTATAAACTCTTATATAGCTTGCTATAGAAGAGTTATAGTTTAGACTAATTAGCCTTAGTTATAGCTTATTTGCTAATAAGATAATAATGCAATCTTTATAAAATAAGGTATTCTTTTTTAGTAGATAATAAGTATTATTCTTTTAGCTTTGCCTAGCTTTTATAAATAAGTTGTCTAGTAATTAGTCTTAGCCTTAAGTATTATAAATAGTATTATATAGTTTAAAGAAGCACTAGGGTTATAATAGCTATTCTTAGCTAGTAGTAACTTATACTTCTTATATAAATAGCAATAAAGCCTTTAGTATAAGAAGCTTTAACAACTAGTTTATAATCTATAGCTTACTAAAAAGTAAGGAAAGTACGTTATTATATATAATATTACCTTTTATATAGTCTAGTTAATAAAATAGACTATTTACTAAGTTAGTATACTTTAAGTAGTGCTTAATTTTAAAGTTAAACGCTAAGAGGCAGAACACTTATTAAGTAATTTAGTTTTAAAGATTCTTTATTAATGCCTTAACAACGCCTTTTAGCGCTTAATAGTTGGTTAAGACTATAAATACATCTTTTAAACTTTTTAAATAGTAACACTAATACTTTAAGCTTTTAATAATAGCTAAAAGCTTTTACTATCTTACTCTTTATTATATCTTATAGTTTATTAGCTTGCGTAAGTAGTAAGCAACTAGTTACTACTTGCTATTTATAAGCTAAGAGATAATGCTAAAGATATCATAGCTTAACGTATTTATTTTTACCTATATAGGCTTTATATTATTATAGTAGTAAAGAATTATTGCTATTATAAATGCTGTTTTTAGCGACTTAAAAGCAACCTTACCTCTTTAGTTAATACAAACAGTTGCGTAGTAATAGCTTTATACTTACGCAGCAAGTTAAGGCTTATCATTGTTAACTTTATTAAAGCTTATATAATATAATAGTAGTAAGAAATAAAGCGTTTATAGAAGTTTATAAATCCTAGAAAGGATTAAACGTTCTATACACACTTAAGGGCTTTTTATTTAGTAATAGCTTTAACCTACTTAAGGTTTATAGCTAGCCTTTTTATAGTATTAACAAACCTTAAGAAATTAACTTTCTTTTTAAAGAATTTGCACTTCTTAAGGTTTATATATAGCTGCGTAGCCTTTAGCCGCTTAAAAACTAATTAGAGGTGCTTTTTATACTCTTTCTTAGTTTAAGAGTAGATTAAGATATTATTTAAGTATACTTTATAGACTATACCTACTAGCCTTGCTAATGCGTGGTAGATATATATTTAAAACGTAGCTAGCGCGTTAGTTAATCTAAAGAGTATAATATAAAACTTAAAAAGCTTATATTTTGTTTTAAAAGTAGTTTTTTACTAATTAAAGGCCTTCATTTAGATTCTATAGTATGCTTTCTTTATATTTACTTTAAAGAATACCTTTATACTATCTAAGTAATTTAATAGCTTACTAATTAATAGAAGAGAGTAGTAGTCCTTCTTAGTTACTTAATTTAAACCTTAGTAGTTAATGTATATACATAAAGTACTATCCTTCTTTAAGATAAAAATTACTAAGGCTTTAGCTAGACTATTACTATAAGTAATTTACTTATTTACTAATAACTTATTAATAAAGGAGCAAAGCTTTTCTTACTAGGTAAGAAAGAGATAGTAAGTATAGCAGGCTATATAGTACTTTTATACCGTCTTCTAGCTTAATTAAGTACTTTGCGTCTGCTAATAAAGGCAATTGTTTTGCTATATTAGTATTAAACACTTTAGCAAATAGTTATATATAAAATAACGGTTGCTAGCTAAGGTTTAGTAGAGCTAGAATATTATTTATAGTAAGAATGTCTAGTTTATAAAGGCTTAAATCTAACTACGTTAAGTAGATAGCAAACAACTTCTTACTATTATATAAACGTTAGCTTATTTACTTAAAGGTTTTAAAAACTATAATAGTAAATAACTAAGCTTATTAAATAGTATTAATAATAACGCTTAAAAACCTTAGCCTCTTATAACTTAGGATAATGTCTTTATAGTTAGCGCTTATTTAGTAAATAGCTATAAAGACTTATATTAACGCGTAAGAGACTTTATCCTTTATTAGTATATTAGTTAGCTTATATAAGCTATAAGCCTATAATTCTTTTTTATTAATAAAGACTAGGTTTAAGTTTAAGTGCTGCTAAAGTAGCTTTAAACTAAGCTATTAAATAACCTTTAAGTTAACTATATTTAGGTTAGTATAAAAATCTAGGTTTATAATAATAGTAGCCTAGTAAATACTAGGCGTTTATGCTTTAGCTAGGGTATAATAGTAAAAAAATACATTCTTAGTTAGCTACGTTAGTAGAATTAATAAAAGCTAAAGCTTCTTTATTAACTTTGCTAGTTTTCTTAGTTAAAGTAGGTTGCCTTCTAGTTATTAAGCTTTTAAAGACTATCTTTTAGTTTTGCTTAAAGCTTTTTAATCTATATATAAGTTTTAAGCTTTAAGTACTCTTAAAAGGTATGCTTACTTTTACTATAATTCTAGTATGTTAATATAATATTAATATTATTTAAACTACTAAGGTTAGTAGGTTAAGAAGTAAACTAACTTTAGCTAGTAACTAGTTATAAGATTTAATTATCCTTTATAAAACTATAGTTTTCTATCTTATTATTATTATAAAGTTATTTCTTTATTAGCTTACTAGCTAGTATAGTATTAACTATTATTGCTTCCTTTTAGTTGTCTTATCTTTTTTTTTACTTTTAGCCTTAAGACTAATACTCTTTATAAGCATTTATAATCTTTATTACTATACTAAAAGATTTGCTAATAGTCTTATTTTAGTATTACTTTGCTAAGTAGTTATCTAGCTCTTACTAATACCTTTAAGCAATCTTACCTACTTAGTTAAAAGCATTACTAATCTTTTATTATAAGTAATCTTACTTTTACTAGTATACTATTAATAACTTACTACTTTACTAAAGCGTTTAACTTTCTTTATTAATATAATGCATTTAAAATTTAAAGTTTAAGTATTTCTAACAAATAAATATAATAAAGTATATATAACTAAGGGCTTACTAGTATAAAGGTAGTTATAGTACTTTTACTAGTTAGCTACTAGCTTAGTAGTTAGCTAACTACTTACTTAAATAATCTTTATATCTTTTAACGCATTATTATATACGTTAGTATTATAAGCATTCTTTATTATTACTAACTACTCTTTTATCTTAGTAGTAGTAACACTAATTTTTAGCTTTCTAATACTATATTATAGTAGCTTATTATTATAGTAGCAATTACTAAGCAGTAGCCTTATAGCCCTTATAGCTATAACATTAATTAGTGCCTTTAGCGTTTGCATAATACAAGTATATTTATTGCTTTATAGCTGCTTATTAGCTAGCAAGGTATTGTTAAGTAGTACGTATACTAGTCTTATATTTAATTTGATAAATAACATTAAAGTGCTTATAAACGTTATACGCAAAGTACAGCTACCGTGCATTAGCGTAAAGGGTAGAATTAACACGTCTTTTACTTTTAACAGTTTGCGTACAAATCGCAGAGTAGCCGCCTTATAATCGGATATTACTCCTTATAGAAAAGAAGTTAAAGAATATAAGGGTTAGTATATAATATATAATTTTAAAGGCTTTAAACGTGTTTGTACTTATATATTAAGACTTTAACTTAACAAACTATAGTAGACTAGTAGGCAATAGCCTGCTAGCTAATTTATACGTAACTAGAAGATGCGGTGTAGCGCAACCTTAGTAAGGCGTAGCATAGCTAAGTGGCTGTGCCGGTCCTGTGGAACGTGTTAAGATAGTTTGTTCAGTCCGCCGCTTAGTAAGCGACGGGTTGCTAAACTGGTGCGTAGGGACGCGTGTGTAGAATACCCTTATACTTTTTTATTTAAAGGCTGTATATTAGTTTGCTATAAAGGTTAGTTTATAAAAAGAGTACGTACTTTAAAGTATTTTAATCTTCTTAAAATAACGCAGTTTTTATATTAGCTAGGCAAACTAATAGTAGCTTAAGCACTAAATGCGTAAAAGCAAGCTAATTATACTATTTGCTAATATATTTAATTAAGCCTTTTTTATCTAGCGTTAAGTTTATTGTATAATTTTACTCTTAAACGTATTATTTAAGGCTGCTTTTTAATATTACTGTAAAGTTAAAGTAATTAAAGTAATGCTATTTAGCGCTTTAAAGCTAGTTATATAAATAAGAAAAAGGTCTTATATAGCTAACGCCTATATATATATACTACTTTATAATAGCAATTTGCTATTAAAGTAACTTGCTTTAAATCTTTTTTAGCTTTATGTATAACTTTAAGTTGTTAATTTAATTAAAGAAGAGTAGGGTAAGCTTTTTCAATTTATTATTAGTAGAGTAACTTAAGGCTTGCCTTAAAAGATGTGCTAATGTAAAGAGAAGATAGTATATACTAGTTACTTACTAAGCGCGCGTTTATAGCTAGGCTAGTACTAGTGCTCTTAAAAGTATTAATATTTAAAAGTAAGGTTCTTTACTATTAACGTTGTTATCTATACTACCTATACTACTATTCCTCTTACTATATAAAATCTAGTAATATTACTAAGGATGCTTAAGGCAGCTTATAGCAAAGTTTTTAAATAGTCTTATTATAGGCAGTAAAGAAGGTATAATTAAAAATGTCTAAGTAAAGGGTAGTAGCGCTAGGCTTAGTAATACTATTTAAACTATTACTAAGGCTAAAGGCAGTACTAGTAAAAGCAGGTCTTAAGTAAGTAGCGGTAGTGCTAGTAGCGCTAGTGCTAGCAGCGCCAGTATAGCCTATACTATTGCTAAGGCTAGAAGCTATTATATAGTAGTATTTGAATGCATAAAACAATCGTTAGCAGCAGCGTTTTATGCCTATATTTTATCTTTTAAGGACTAAAGACAAGCCTTCTAATCTAATAGTCGGCTAAGGTGCTCTGAAAGCTAGCCTAAGAGCTAAGAACTAAAGAACCTAATAACTCCGATTATAACGTCGCTATCGCCTTCGTTGCTAGGTCTAAGAGTCTTAGGCTTAGCGGCGGCAGCAGCTTTCTTAGGCGGTATAACGGTAGAGAGAAGGGGGGTAAATAAATTATAAGGATGCAGAAAATTTGTATAAATTTAGAAAAAATCGTATAAATGTCGGATTTGCTAGAAAAAAAGCAGCAAATTCGTCTCTTGCTAATTAAAGCAGTAAATCCTATATCTAGTAGATACTAGTATAAAAAATCAATTTTTGTGGCTTTTACTCTGTGTACTACTAGTCTGCCGCGCAGGTTCTACGCAAGCACCAGTGTAAGACCCGTACGTTAATCCTTATAGAATATTCGTCCGGACCAGTTGCACGTATCGTAGTAAGCTCTAAGGCCTTCAGAAGATCTAGTGATGATATTTCGTTGGGTGGTTGACTAAAGCTCTAGACTGTGCGCGATGTGCGTTCAGTCAGGGCTTCGTCTTATCTAGTGATTTCGGCGGCCGAGGTCAGGTGACCTCGGGAAATCCACAATTTGGCAAAAAATGGGTCGGATTAAACAGAGCTAATTAATCTACTCAGAGACCCGCCTATTTACGGCTGTTTGCCCCATGCTGCCGCTCAGCTTCTCCTTCTGACAAAAGTTGAGATGTTGGTTCACGTTTCGGGGGTTCATGGACTTTAGGAGCCGGACCGTCAGTAGGAGTATATCCTGGCTCGTGAACTAGACGGCCAAGAGCCGACCTGCTAGAACTGTAATAGGACGAGGAGCGCAGCGGCCGCCCGGCTGTCGAGTTATATGTATAGCTGCTAAGACTAACGGCTGGTCCTTGCGATCCTACTCTTCTCTCTTGCTCACTGAATATGGATTCATTCAGGCCGTCGGTATCGTATGTTCTGGACTCGGGAACTCGGGCTTCATGGCTGCCGTCTTGGTCTCGACCTGTGACACTATCGGTAGTATATACCGAAGCAGATAAATTTCCCGAGTCCGCAGAATCAAGGTTACTGCCGTATGTGACTAACGAGTTTTCTGGTTCCGAGATAGAAACAGGGCCTGTGAAGAAAGAAGGACTGCTACATGTCGATTTGAAGAATAGGACATTGTTTCTAGTAGTCGACTGGTGCACAGAGCTGAGCGCTCTCTTAGTAGTAAATTTCTGTAAGTGTTCGATTTGGTCCGTCTCTGTGGTGGTGGCATTCGGGTGAAAAGATGAAGTTGCCGCTACTTCCGTGTCGTCGGCAATTTCCGAACGAACTGCCAGTGGGACCGAACCTTCCTGTGAGTACTCGCCTTCTTGCGAATAGACAGTAACATATTTTAAGGGCCCTGATTGCGGCATCTTGGCTCGGCCCTCCCATGAGAATGATATTTCTTCTTCGTTCGTGACTGAATAAAACCCATTACCGCAATTTTCTGGCACGTAATTGCTATAGTCGCTATTGAAGCTGTTGCTCCATGCTGAAGGGCCGTCGTAGCAAGACTTGCTTTCATGAGGGAGCAAATCTCCTGCCCTGTAAAAGCCTGTGTTGAAGCCATGCGATCCTACATAACTCGTCCCGGACGCAACGGCAGACCGCTGCGCCAAAGCTCTAGCCGCCATGGTATTGTAGTCGAACTCGTTGTTGTTCCCACTGTTGTGCGCCTCTCCCTTTATAGGTGTTTCTCGAGATGACACCTGAAGATTATAAGAAATCAAGGCAATAACGCAAACAAAGGCTGTGACAGTCTTGAAATGTTATCTTACTCTAAGAAAGAGGCATTGGGTGATTCCAGCATTTTGGCAATTCGAACAGGGCATGTTCTGACCCAAATCGCCACTGCAACGGATTTTCCTCTGGCGACAACGCCCGCACTAAAAACATCAAGAGATGAGAAAATATCCAAACCATCAGTTGGCAGTTACCTAAAGATATGACCGGAGGAAATGCCTCTGGGAGGGGGTTACTAGAGGCGTAAAGACGAGACTATGACATACGGCAACAGCAATCCTTTTTCTAGCTGGAGTATCCGAAACTTCAGCTTGATGTTCTGTCAGTGCGACAGGGCGATTTTCGCGAGGTAATGCGTGGAAACGACGGTCTTGGTGGCCTATTGCAGATAAGTAGGGTGAAAAGAAACGATTAGGCCGCCGATTGTCGCTGTTCTGCCCATTGCAGCTTGTCTGAGACACCATTGCTCTTCGTAAAAGTCTGACGAAATATGTTAATTGTAATCTAATCAACTTGAAAGCACAAGAGGCGAAAGACAACCCACAGCAGAGGCAACAGATCCACACGATATAATGCCGTTGTATTGATGGATTGGCGTGTTTTATGGCTGTTATTGCATTGAATGCACTTCTGAAGTTATTCGTTCCGTTACTAGTATCTCTTTATAGTGTGTGTTCTGCCATTTGCGTGGTGCATACACTTTCAATAACTTAGGGGTCGTTATGATGAAATTTGAGGATGAGGTTGAAATCGGTATGATCGCTTTTGTGTACGTTGAAGTTAATAGAATCGATAGGGCGATAACAGAGGAGGGACGTTGAGGAAGGAAGTAAGATATAGCCGGTCTTCAATACTAAGAGTTAAAAACACACCTAAGAATGACAAACAGATGCGGGCTCTAATATTATTATTATTACAAGCCATTTGTGCTACGATGCCGACATGCATGTGAGCGTTTACCGGACAGATTTCGGTCTTAGAGATTTCAAGTTTCTGTTTGCACTTAGGCTGAAGTTTTATTCGTAAAGAGGTATAGTTGCACATGCGGGCGTTTTCCTTATTTTATAGTATATTGATTCATCGAGCTTATTTGTTATAATTTCCAACTTTTACGAATAAAGTTTCTGGAATGTCTTAAGGACCTAGCTTGCAAACAAGCATAATCTGTTAGTGGTCTACTAGGTGTAGCTTATTCCGTAGCTAGCGCACGGTAAGTTTGAAAATTCTACTCCGTAGTGTAGCTGTTTTTTGCGTTGCTGTTGATTTAGCAAGAAATGCTAAGAACTTAGTAGGCTATTAAGCGTAGTACAACGCTTAACACTTCTTAACCTGAAATTAGTAGGCTAATTCACGTAATTAATATTTAGATTAAAAGTACTAGACACCGGAATGGACGCGCCTTAGTTGTTAGATGGCTAGAGTAGTATTTATACAAAAGTAAGTATTAACAATAAATATTCTAGCTGTCTACCTAACGTCCAAACAACTAGAGAATAAACGGCAAAAATAGTGCTAATAATTAAAAAAGCGGAACTAAGTGCGCTTATTAAAAATCTAGTCTAACACTATAATATAGTATACTACTATTATTTCTAGTATATAGGTTAATATAGTAATATAGTCGTTAAAGTTTATATTACTAGCTTAGTAATTATATTTATTAGGTTTAAATAACTTACTATGAATAAAATAAATACTTGTTTTAGCACTTAAGGGACTAACATCTAGTAATAGTTTAAAAGTAATAACTTAATTATAATATTAATTTATTACTTAAACCAAAAGTTAATTTAAATAACAAGTGATTAATAATAAATACTTACTTAACAAAGACTATAAAGCCTAGCTACTTGATTCAAGCTTTAAAATAATAGCTAGTTTTTATTAGTACTTTATAGTCTATAACCTTACTTGTTTATTATAAAAACGGATTAATAATTTCTATCGTGCTAATTAAGCGCGTTTTAATTAATAACTTACTAAAACTATGTATACAACTAATATACTAAAGCACTTTAAAAGGTCAAAATGTATAAGCGGTATAGTGTGTTGGTTTTATACAACTAGGTTATTATATCTTATACCTTTGATAGACTATAGTTTTATTGTATTGCTTGCCTATAACTTATTTACTATATAAAGATAATAATAACATTACTTAAAAGGCTAGCCGATTTTGTCTAGCTGAAAACAAGATATAGCTTTAAGAACGTATTAAGAGCGAATAAAGAAAAAAAGCTAATTTTTTTTTGGATAGGAACTATAGGTAGTCTTTTTTGTATCTTTATATAAATATTTAACGGATAGATTGTATCGACTAGTAACACCTAATTATAGACGGGTAAAGGCGAGTCAGTTATGTTATTTATTAAGCTAGCGAGGATGCATTGAAATATGCACTTCTATATTAAGAGAGTGTAAAAGATAGTTAGTACAACATTGACGATATTAAATTTGACCGCTACTTAGCTACATATTGTCCTTACATTCTCGTGTAAGACAGAGTACACCGCGGCAGCTAAGGACATCGCTAAAGGATCGGATACAAACGAGAGTCTGTGATACGGAGTATTACTCCGTCAAATTTGCCGCCTGTCAGATACGGGCTGCGCGTAAGATACAGAATTCATTTTTCAGCGAAGCTTCATCCGAGAGCGGCAGATATGACGATGGACTTATATCACCAGGCCTTGCCTTTGAAAATATGTTGAGAGAGGCACAACCATTAAATTAGTTGCTCCCGTGCGTTAGTTTTATGGGCCGAAAGTGCTCTGTCTGCCTGGATTAGCTATAAGGGCATATACTAAATCAATTGTCACATACAAGGTTGTTGATGTTTATGATGGTGACAGATGACAGTTGCAAGCAAGTTGAACAAATACGCTGCTCAAGATTTAATTGCGTTTATTTAGCAGGTATCAAACAGGTTCAGCTGGAACGGTGCCGATCTCGGTGCTTGGCATCTTGCCTGCTACCGTCCCTGTACCGCCTGTAGTCACGCAGCTCGTCTCGCTTCGGGCTCCGACTGCGTTCCCCATATCGCCTTACAGCCCTAGAGCTATTCTTATCGCCATCTCGTCTCTCGCCCTTGGCATCGTCGCCTCGCCAGCGCCTGTCATCCTCTTTCCTGTAGCTAGGCTTGGTTATGCTACCGCCAGACTGGAGACCCTTTGGCGTCACATCATGGACAGACGCTCTCTTCCCACCAGATGATTTGTCATGTTGATCCTTGATATCTTCTTCTCCATGTATCATTTCATAGGCTGGTCCGTCATCTAGATCTTCACTGCGGTACTTGCGCCACTTTTCCAGCTCTTGCACGCCTCCCCAGCCACCGCGCCCCCTGGCTTGCTTCTGCCGGTTCATATTTGTATAACTCTTCTCCACGTATCGCTCAGTTTGCTGACACTCTGGCTAAAATCGACGTGGATTCGACGGTCGTCTATGAGAACGTCTTGCATTTTAAAATAGGCCGTTTCGCAAGCAATTTTGTCCTCGAACTCGATAAAAGCATATTGAAGACTGTCGCCTGTTTTAATGTCCCGAATAACCTCGCATGAAAGGACTTTCCCGAATCGGCTGAATATAAGTTCCAAATCCGAATCCTGGGTAACCGGATTGAGCTTGCAAACAAAAAGAACATTTTCAGGCGGTTTAACTTCAGCAAATGGCAGGTCGCCCATCATTTCAAGTGTCAATGCTTGTGCCCGTGCTTCTCGCTCCCGCCGCAGCTTCTCCTTTTCCGCATTCGAATCTTTATCGGTATTGGCGTCCACGAACACGTCTTTTTGCTCGTCATCCGCGAGGCGAACCGTCGCAAGTTGGGCTCGAGTTGGATGCGGAGAGGCGTCTGGTTCCTGCAAACCAGCCGGATCTGGATACGGATCATCCAAAATCAAAGTATGTTTGATGCGTACATCTACTAAGGGGTACCCATTGCCATCAACGAGAGTTTCATTGATTCTTTCCAAGACATCGTATCCTTCCACGACTCGGCCAAATATCGCCGATTTGCCATTCAGATAGTCGGTGTTGTCTCCGAGCGTAACAAGGAATTGGGATGCCGCAAGACGAACGTTTGGATCCGACGGGTGAGGAACTGTAGCCATACCAACAGTCCCTCTCTCGATGTGTTTCAATTTTGGGTGGAAAAACGCAGGGAACGTTCGTTTAGATGGGTCGGAGGAGAGGAGACCCCAAATGGAAGTGCCTCCATCGGATTTGTTCGATAGCGGCCCAAGAGGATCGCCCGTTTGAAATGAGAAAGATTTCTGAACTGAGTGGACGGGGGAGAAATTGTAATACTTTATTTTGCACAGCTTGAGGAAGCTGATACGATTGTTAGGTGCAATAACAGTATAGCAAAAGCGAAATCGCAAGGAGACGTGGCATTACGTACTTTTCGCACAGTTTGGGGGCATAATCAACCAGAAGGTCAATAACTATGTCACCCTGGTTCGTCTCAAGGAGAACAGACATGATGCTGGGTCAAAAGAAAATGGCGTGAGGATTGAGGCTTGCCCACCCCGGTCCAGAAGATCGCGTCGCAAGTTAAGTTGGGAGCAATACTCCGTACGGAGTACTTATGAGATAATCGACTCGAAGAGTCACGTGCCCCCGCAGCTTAGCACGGATACCTATCATATAAGGCATTAAGTATCGAGAGTCACGTTTTACCCTCAAGACTAGATCGCTTGGCCTTTCGCCTCGCAGATTTGCGTGACGGGATCGTGATAGTGTACCGGTATTCGACTGAGAAGTAGCAAAAGAAAGCAGTTGGACTATGAATTGTTGTAAAAGAAGGATCCCTAAGCTTTGCCGCCCACAGTAGCACATGCATCTTTCTTTTGCACTATGCGGTACTCCGTAGAATCACATGCGGTAAAATGAAAGCCTAAAATCACCTACGGAGTAGTACACTGCCGTCATATCATCGGCGTTTTAGAACCTAGCACGGAATGCCGGCACGGAATACAGCTTGTGCCTCCTTCGGAATTTGGGTCAGCGCCGCGCCTTTACCCTTGGTAGAGCGGTGAGACTTATTGCAGGACCCCTGCCTCTCCCATCGCATGCCCCTAGGGAGGCGGGTTAGCTGTTGTCGCTTCAGCGGCGACGTTAAAACGAATAATATTAAAAATAGGAAGATAAGATACCATACTCCGTACTCCGTACTAGGTGTCCTTTGCTGACGTTTCTCCCATTCGAAACTTGGCAATAAGAGAGTGTTTCAGTACTGCGTACGAAGTACAATTATTGCATTTTGTCTGTACTCCGCACCTTTTTATAAACACAACTACAGGGTGTAATCATGTGTGATTACTCCGTAGGAGCCGAACTATTGATACGCTAAACAACGTGGGAGAGAGCAGCATTGGGCTACAGGAAGCCTCATAATCGAGAGAGTGCTGTCACGCAACTAAGCGTTGTGCTCTCTATTTCATATATTTGTTGTACCGTACTTCCTAGTTCACGGAGCATGCCGGCCACATGATAGAGACACCTTTTTATTTTCGTTTTTACCACCGCTGAACTCTAGGCTTTTCTACTGACGAGCTGGGAGGAGGGGCCTGTGTACACGTCCGTGCTGCGTGCTCGAGATGCCGGCTTTGTCTTCAATTTGTTGCGCGGTGGTGCACGGACCACCTTTAGTGTAGAGTCTTCAGCCCAGACTTCTTCTCTAGCTTCAGATAGCTATCTTCCTTCTGAATACAACGATCTTCGCCTCATCACAATTGGAATAGTTCCTTACTTTGGCTGAGTTTTAAAGCGAGATGACATTTACGAAGTGCTTTCTAGATTAGTTGATGTACACCGGTCAGCAAGCTGGCCACCGCGATCTGAGAAAATGTGTTCCACCAGACCAGTGCCCTTCATTTGTATCTTACACTGCAAGGTACTGACCGGCTTCGTTCAGGGCTAGTTAAACCTCGAACCCCCCTCTTGCTCTCTTAGTTTTTTCCTCTATTGCGTATCGCGTCGGACGGACGGACAAGCAATATAACCAACGAACTATCTAGTTAGGATGGACGGAGGAAAATATCACAGCATAGAACTTGTTTTTGTTGTATGGCCATCTGCATTAGGAGGCGGTTCCTCTTACTGTTTTGATTGGCTTTTGTGGGCCATGGCATGACACTAGAAGGTGCGATAAAAACTACTCTCGTTTATGTTACTTTAATTATCTACACATGTCCCTCGACGATAGACGCTGTCAGTTTTATTGCAAATGTAGGAACATTGGTATACTGTTCAATCTATTATTTTTTGCGGCTTAATCTGGACCACCGGGGGCTGTACCTTCACACTCGCTTGATTCCTAATATTTGAGACTAACTGTGAAACTATCTGTGTAAGGGTCCAGCCCAATGGGAGAAGTCACTGTTAGGTGAATCAAACTGGTTGAAAACTAAGCTGAAGAAGAAGAAAGATATTTATATAAGCAAGCCTACTTCCTTTCTTCTTAAGTAGCTCCTTCCCTCCCTTTATAATCTACAAGGTCCCTTCTAACTAGCTCTTGCTTCCTGCTTGTATAAGTTACCGGCAAGCATAGAGTAGAGTAGTTTGTAGCCAAAAGGTACAGGCTTAAGAGAGGGTAGGTGCTTCTTAGTTCTTATATTAATTAAGATATCCTATTATAGTCTTTTATAGGATGCGTGGCAGGTTACGTAGCACGGCTAAACTAGTTATTATAGGCTAAGAATAAAGTTAAAGACATATATTAGGCTATAGCCTGTTATAATGGCCTTCTTTCTTCTTTATAAGGGGGGTATAGAAAGGTTCTTTTTAAATGCTTTGTAAGCGGCTATATTAAGAAGGTTTATTATTAGCTTTTAAGTAAGGCTTAAGTAAATTAAAGGGTTAATTTAACTAAGTATTCTTTAACGCTATAATTTAAGTTAGCGTTTAAAGGTAGGATAAGAAAAGGGTTAAAGTTAAAGGTAGTTTAAAAAAGAAAGAGGTTTTAGTAAGCTGTAAGGGTATTCCACACACGCGTCCCTACGCACCGGTTCGGCAACCAGTCGCTTACCAAGCGACGGACTTAACGAACTATCTTAACACGTTGCACGGGACTAGCACAGCCACTTAGCTGTGCCACGCCCCACTAGGGTTGCGACACCGCATCTTCCAGCCACGTATAAATTAGCTGGCAGGCCTTCGCCTACCAGTCTCCCATAGTCCGTTAAGTTGAAGTCTTAATACAACAGTATAAACTAGTTAAGCCTTCGTGACCACGCATTGCACACCAACCCTTATAAGATTTTACTAGTGCTATTTCCTACTTTTATCTATCTAACTAATAAGAGGCCGCTTTGCTAACATTAGTTAGAACGGTTATAGTGCGCTTTATTCTAGAGCTTTATATAACTTACTTTTTAGCTTAATTCTTATAAAGTGGGCAGTTTTTATTATCTTTTAAAAGCTATATTAATACTAGGTTTAAAAGTTTTATACTTTTAAAAGGCTCTTAATAAAATGTTGCTATTTTATACAGTATTTTTCTACTATCTATATAGTGAATCTACAAATAATAGATAAAGTATATTAGTAAGCGTATGCTAACAAGTTTTATTAGTTTATATACTAAAGTATTTTCTACTAATGTCTGCTTATATATTACTCTTATTAGTACGCTATACTGCTAGCGCTATTATTACTTATATTATATAAGCATTATTATACTATTATACTATTTAATAAATAATATAAAATATAAAATTAAATAGTGTTAAGATCTTACTTTTATAGCGCTTATTCTAGATTTTTCTGCCTTTATAGTCTTTATGCTTTCTTTTAGCTTTGTATAAAGTATAGAGTATGTTATACTGTTAACCTAAGCAGCGCTAGCAATAGCACTACTGTTTGCGCAGAGTAGCCCTTGCAGTACTATAGATTCTAGGCGGTAAGCTTAAAGGCCCTACCTAATGCACCTTACTGCTTATTAGCAGACTTTCTGTGCAAATAGCAACTCTCTTTAAAAAGTCAGCTTTTTAAACAATATTATTTATACTATAATAATAAAGGGTTTTTTTTTTTTGGAAACGTTTAAAAGCCTTCTTCGTTGTTGTCGTCTAGCAGTGTACCAGTTAAAGGGCACTCTCCAGCTAAAGAAAAGAATTCAAAGTACTCTTTTTGCTCCTTGCTATCCTCTTCCTAAGAGCATAGTAGCTTTTTAGCGTCAATAGCAACTAGTCTCTCTACTTCTTCTTTAGACAGCTGAAGGCGTACAAGTGTCAAGCATTGGAATCCGCCACACTGTGGCCTTTCCGCCCCACTTGGCCGTACGGGCCTGTGATTGGTTAGAAGGCACAAAAGCGGGGCATGGCACTAGTATTAATACGGATCCCCAGAAGGGTCGCGATGTATCTATTTCTTCCTTAGTACACAACACTCTTTCGCCCACACTAGACCCTATTCAGCCTCCTGCTCCTCACAGTGCATCACGTTATATGACCGCTACGTATAGCCTCCTTTAACCCTCACAACAAGCAGCAGGTTATAGTGGCCAACTTTAAACATAGCCGCCACACGGTCAGATACAGTTAGCTTGCATGCCACCATCTGAGATGAGAGCTATGCAATGTCTTGAAGATCCGTTATTTTTTTCATTTCGCCGTTTTCGTCGTCGGCGCGCTGGTAAAAGCAGTGGATTTTCACCGCTAGGGCGGCGTCTAAATTAAGCAAGGCCACGTCTCCCTGTAAGAATGTATGTTCGAAAAGATCCTCGTACGTCTTCTTAAGGACGACGTTCTTTAAAAAATCAATAGTCATTGGTTTCGAGCCTTGGAACATTAAGACGCCGCTTGGGGCGCTAAAACCATCGATGCGTAGAAGATCTGTGTGTAGTGTGTGGGGATCGACGCTGGCAGCCAGCAAAAGGTCGATGTCACTGGTAGTGCGATTGCTTCCGGCTAGTATTCCGCCAGCGCCGCCTACTAAAATAAAGGCATGGTTTGCGTTTTGCCGAATCGCCGTTAAGCATTGACGGATTGTCTCGTTTTCAAGGTCCGTTGACATTATTCTCGCGGGTTGCAGTATGGCTTGAAGATGCTAAAAGTTTGTAAGAACATAAGCCGTGGTTGAATCATTTATTATGCCCACCCCTTACACCGCCTTAAGTCGCTCTATGCCCAATTAAAGAAATACAGGCCTTATTTTGCCTTACACCATAGTTTTACTCCATATATCTAGCTTTCTCGCGCTTGCAGCGCAAACATAAATTGCATGCTTTAATATAGCCGCAACACGCCTAACCCAAATCTTATTATACGTTAGCGAACAGGGCTAAGGCCATGGTAGGCATTTGGCTCTCTATATCGCTAAATTTGTAAAGAAAACATAAAAAAAATAAGTAGAATAAACGGGCTACTTAAGGACAAGCGGGTAGGTTTGGGCGCCTACGACGTGTGCGCAAGCACGGTACGCTTGCTTTAAATATAAATAATGTTAGTCTTATATTTCAGCTAAGACTTTTAAAAAGCCGGGGTATCTTGGGTCTTAGTGTCCACGCATAGACTACGAAGGTCCCTACCAAAAGTCATGCCTACCCCCCCACACCGCCTTAATTAACGCTATGCCTAATTAGGAAATTTACAAATTATCGTCACCAGCCCGCTACTTCTTTCTTCCCTCCTTATATTCATTACCACCTTCCAAAGCAATCACCTGCTGAATATGCCACGGTATCCTTTCAATCCAGCTCCTTATTTGCTCCTGTGAAAGGTTTGCCTACACACGCCGCCAGTCCGCTTATGCCTGGCTTTTTTATTTCGCAGCGCTGTACTTTGTAGTTAGCCTTTTTAAGTGCATCTAACATAGCTTAATTATATTCAAATCTGGTGAATTTAGGCACTAAATTAGCGTTTGAACGTTAGCTTAGTTGTATACTAAGTCTTAAAAGGGGTGCGTATAAGAAGAGGCTTTGTCTTCTTGTACTAAAGCGTCTAGACCGTACTTGCGCGCAAAAGGAATTAGCTTTAGTAAAATTACCTACTTTTAGTAGCGATACTAGTCAACTCCTTTACCGTTGCCTTGTGTTATCTTTCCTGTAGCCTTTGTAAACTTCTACGTTAGCTTTTTCCCTCCTAGATTTTGTAGCTTTAAGCGGCGTAAACTAGTCTTTAACTCCTATTATATCCGCAACTTTGGCTTAGCTTCTTCGTTAAGCAAAGTTAGCTCTTTTATAGCTTGTACTTGCTTTTTTGCAGTCTTTAGTTGCTAAATATAAAACAAACCTTTGTAATTATAAGAAAAATAGCCCTAAAACATAAACTTTGAATATCCTTTCTACCTCTCTTAAACACAAGACTTTGTAAATCGTTTATCTAGAGTCCTTTAAACTTTATAGCTTTCTTGCTAATAAGAAAGTACAACAGATGTTTTATTAAACTAAATAACCTGCTTTTAATCCTTTAATGTCTAGTCTTTATGTTTTAAGCACTATTAAAGTCGAGCTTGCTTTATTAACGCAAATAAGCTAGGCTTTTATGTTGGTTTTGTTTTTTTTAGTCTAGCAGCGCAAAGTGTACGCCATACCGTCATTGCTAAAACGTTGCCTATTTCGCGTGCAATATAAGCACATGTTTTTTCTCTTCCATATCAGTTAATACAGACCTTTGCAAGCACATCTTCTTTAATCGCTTCTTGCTTTCAAGGGCGGCCAGATTGATTATCGCCTATAACATAAATATCGCGTATAATTAGAGATTATGCTTTCGGATTAAAGCCGCGTTTAATAGGTTTTTTAAGCAAGCGATTCACTTAGCGCAGCGGTATACCAGTATAGGCTTTAACCTGTTTATTAGAGGCGCCGTACACCTTTAAAGCAATTGCTTGCGTCCGAGTAGCGATATCGTAGGAAGGCATTGTTGTTGGTAAATTTGATTACAGAGTACTTTGCTATGGGCTGCGCAGGAAAGGGGTGCTTATTAATAGTACTGCCGGCAAAAGCTACTAGGGCGGTGTAGGGGGTTGGGCATAACTTTTGGTAGGGACCTCCGTACTACGCGCAGGTGCCTATCTAATGCCCGTTAAAAGATTAAGGGGTAACTCGATTCTTTTCTTCTATAAACTAACATGTTTAATAATGCAGTAGTTAAATCCTACGGAGGTCCATCCTAAAAGAAAGGGCTCACCGCTTTTCTATAGTGGTAGCAATATACAGTAATTATTATTATATATACGGAGAAAACCATTAGCAACAGCTTGCTAAAGCTTAGTAGACTACTTTACTAATTTGTTCTGCTTATTAATATAGCTACAGGGCTCCCAGCATATAAGACTGCGCTAATAAATTGGTGGTAAATACAGTGTTAATAAGTTAAACGTACTATTCACCTACTTATTTTGCCAAAAGCTGTGAGCCCTTTCTTTTGCGAGGGACCTCCGTATAATTTCTCTTATATTCTACCAACGCTATAACGTTCTTAGTTATTAGATGCACATCTTTGTACTGTGTACTATAGCTACATATCTCCTACTTTGTATCTATAGGCTATTGTAAACCCCTTGTCTTACTAGATACAAAAGCATACGGAGTACTTCCGAGCACCTTCCTTCTTAGCATGCATATGACTCCGTATACGGGGTACAATATTGAGGTCAATATACGGGAGGCCCACTAATGACACTGTAAAATGTGTAGATAAATAAGCATATACGATTGTAGAACTGCTGCTTTCGCTTACGACGTCGTAGCGTAACACGTCTACCTGCCTAAAGCAGACAAGGTTTAGTTAAGCGAGGGAAAAGGGGCCGGGGCATTCACCGCTGTGGGCCTTGTTTATTGGTAGTGTCCGATTAGAGATGTACGACACTCGTAAAAGTGCTTGTTTATCCGACCCTCTACGACGTAGAGATACATGTATATAGTTCCGGTTCTGCATTGCCTCTTCCCTTCGTTGTGGGCCTCTATCCTTTTTTTGGCCTCACCGTAATACTCGTCCTGTATTGGGTGTCTCCTTCTTTGTCTCTTAGGCGCAGCCTCCCTGATTCTTACTTCACCTTTGCCACAATCACAATGTTTTCCTTTCAACTCTTGTTCGCTTCCACTGTGGCGGCCCGGGTTATGCACAATCTTCCCGGCGTGCCCGATGGATGGAGCTTTGTGCGCGATGCCCGCCCGACTGACCGTGCCGCGTTCAAGATCGCTCTACGACAGCAGCATGCGGAGGAACTCGAATATCTTGTGCTCAACGTGTCTACCCCAAGCCACCCTGATTACGGAAGGCACCTGACTCGTGACGCCCTACGTGCCTACACAGCGCCGGCCGCGGATAGTATCGCCGGTGTCACTGCCTGGCTGAGCGACTTTGGCATTACGCCCACCATCGACAACGATTGGGTTATCGTTAAGACCACTGCCAGCCAAGCTGGTGCTCTTCTTGACGCTAAATTCGCCTGGTACCAACATGAAGACGGCGGCAGCCCAAAACTGCGAACGCTGCAGTACAGCGTCCCCGATAACCTTATCGCGCACGTCGATATGGTCCAGCCTACAACGCGGTTTGGTCAACTCGCGGCGCGTCGGTCGACGATCTTCGATCTTCATCCGGCTTCCAAGGACGAGGTCGCCGACATTGCGTCCACTGCTGATGCATTGGCGTGCGACTTTCGTATATCGCCTGCCTGTTTAAAGTCCTTGTACGGCGTTAACTACACTGTGACTGACACTACTTCTGACCGTGTTGCATTTGCCTCTTTCCTTCAGGAATATGCTCGCTACAAGGATCTCGCACTCTTTGAGTCGAAATTTGTTCCTAGTGCTATCGGCCAAAATTTCTCGGTCGAGCGTATAAATGGCGGCCTGGATAACCAGACTTGGACTGGTGATAGCGGTATGTTTTGACCTAGCACTCCTTGGCGCGAATTTTTCTAATATATTTTACTATTAGGTGAGGCAAATCTGGACGTACAGTACATTCTTGGCATTAGCTCGCCTATTCCGATCACAGAGTATAGTACAGGCGGTCTCGGGTATGGTATTCTAAACACAAATTGTCACGTTTAACACCGTTTATGACACTAACAGTTTAGACCGCTTGTTCCGAGTGCTGATGAGCCTACTGTGCCTGGAGACAACGAGCCGTATCTTGAGTTTCTGGCATATATCCTGGCTCTAGACGACGACAAGCTACCACAAACGCTGTCTACATCGTATGGCGAAGAAGAACAATCGGTTCCGCCAGAATTTGCCATCAAAGTATGCAACCTCTTCATGCAACTAGGTGCAAGAGGCGTTAGCGTGCTATTCAGCTCGGGTGATACTGGTCCTGGAAAAACCTGTGTACGCACCGCCGACAACAAGCCATATCTGCAGCCCACATTCCCAGCCGGTTGCCCTTACGTCACTGCCGTCGGAGCCACCTTTCAGCAGAATCCCGAGATCGCTGTCTATTTTAGCTCTGGGGGTTTTAGCACACTACATCCTCGTCCAGTCTGGCAAGATTGCGCTGTCAAGAAATACTTGCGCACCATTGGCGACACCTACTCGGACTTCTTCAACGCAAGTGGCCGTGGCATTCCCGATGTGGCTGCACAGGGCAATGATTTCTATGTCTACAATAAGGGCAGCCTTGCTCTTGAATCTGGCACAAGTGCTTCTGCGCCCGTCTTTTCGGGTGTGGTTGCGCTGCTTAATGCTGCACGCCGTTCGGCCGGTCTACCACCGATGGGCTTCTTAAACCCTTGGTTGTACCTTAACAGAGATGCTCTGACTGATATTACTGGCGGTTCCGGTATTGGCTGCAAAAACAAGACGTACTTTGCGTCCCCGGTATACTGGAACGCCACTGTGGGCTGGGATCCAGTTACCGGGCTGGGAACGCCAAATTTTCCAGCTCTCCTCGCTGCTGCTGCTCCCGGTGTCGAAAACGCTTAGTTGAGTTCCGGTAACGTATAGCTGAAGTTGCTGGATACGTATACGTAAAGAAGATAGTTCGGCTAGACTAGATTCATAGTATGCAAAACATAAAAGTCATCAAAAAAGCTGACAGAGACTAAAAAGTATTTCAGATCTCGGAATGTCTTTCTGCACGAGTGATGCCCACTCAGTACTCCGTAGGTCTCTGTAGCTTGTGATCGGTAAGTGGGACCATAGGGATTTGGGCCACCCCCCTATTTGGGCCACCCAATGTATCCTAATACACAATACTATTTACAAACTTCAACACGTCGTACGTCTACCAAAATCACTCCAATTACCTCCTTTTTTGCTAACAGTATTCATTAGACCATTATGCGCTAGTATACCGAAGAAGGAATCGCTATCATCACACCCGACACCGCGAACATCGTTGCGGAGAGTGAATAATACCACCATCACACCTGATGCGGCAACCAAGGTGTAACCGTCAAGACTACGGAGCACTACTACAGGCACGTCCACTTAAAACGATTCCCTGCAGAATAGTCCTGAGACCACCACCGTGCTGTACAATAGTGTTACCACAATCACTCCATTGCCCATCATCAAGACCATTATACACGAGGAGACTGCCTTGTTGATATTTACGAAGACAATCACGGCTAAAGGCTCCAAGGTAAAGGCGACGAGCACGGAAACGAGTACAGTTATAGGCAAAGCCGAACAGGCATCTACAATGACGCTGACCTTGGGAACAACCACAACGATCACTTACATTCCAACGCCAAGGTCTACGCAGGTAACAAGCACGACAGCAAGAACGCTTAGCACTGGCGGCACCACAACCACTACGGCCAAAACCACCACTGTGACTGTGACGACGGTTTAAACCAAGGTTAAAACGGTTAAGTCTACGACCACGTTGTCTTGCACAAAGGCGGCTAAGGTTAGACAGGCCAATCTGTCGGGCCTATCTGGCCCGCCGGTGGCTGCGCGGCAGGCTGAAATTAGTGCTTGTGCTTAGGTAAACATTACTACTTTAAGAACTAGTAAAGCGCTCTAAACAATAACGACAGTTATAAAGACACAGACCGTCATTATAGCCGGGTCAAATTACGAAACAGAGGTGAAGGCAGCGAACACCAAAAAAATGACGACGCTAAAGTTAATTACCGTCTCCGTAACAATCGCGAGCGTTGCAACGAAAGAAATGACTGCTACCCTTAAAGACCACATCCGTTGATACCACAAAGACGCCTGCCGCGATTCTGCTGTCGACTTTAGCGGCATCGGAAAACGAGACAGTCAAGATTACACTAACTACGGCCAGGCCGACCGTCACCTTGATCAAATCATTACGCCTACCTTGGGACAGAGTGTTACTATTACTTTGCAGTTCACTTAAAACACTGTTAACCCCACGGTCTGGTTAACGACCACAAAGAAGAGGTTGGGGGCGTGCACAGCTTGAGTACGATATCGATTCTCAGCTAATGTGCAGCCACCCGGAAAAAAACTTGGAGGAGAGCTATTGAGTCTTTTTCAAGACACTATAAAGGAAATGCATGTGTCTTACCGCCTATAGTTCTGGGCCCTGGCCCATGATAGGTAGAAGCCTAAGAAAGGATTGCAAGTGTTGAGCTGTGCGTAAGTGGGACCATGGGGATTTGGGCCACCCCCCTATTTGGGCCACCCAAAAATCGTGATAATTTAATAGCATTAAAAAAATACAAAAACAAAAACAATTATAGCAATTGCAATACTTAACCAAATCATGCAAATTATATATCATCTGAAAGCTCTCCTTCAGAGCTATCGTCTACTTCAATTACTTCTCTTCCTGCGGCGGCCTAGCTATTTTATATGTCCTTAATTATAGCGAATTTTAAATTTAGGCTTATAACTACGGCCTTCCCTTTCTAAGGCTATAGGCTTTTAATCGTTGCCTTTAAAACTTTTATTTTTCGCTTAGATAGAGATCTTTTAACTACCTTTTTATTAAATGCTTTATAAAGCTTTTAAAATAAAAGCTGCCCTAAAGATAATATAGAATGTAATTGCTAATATTTAGCTAGTTAGCTAGTTAAATTGTTTCTCTTTCTAGGAGTAGTTTATACAATCGTAGCAGCTTAAAAAGTAGTATCTTTTAAAGCTATAGTTTTATTAATTCTAGTAATATTAAAATTGTTTAGTATAGATAGCTAGTTGTTAAGATTTAGTAAGATAAAAAGGCTTGTTAATAGGTAAAGCTTATTAATTAGCTATAAACTAATAGTGCGCTACCTACTTTAAATGTTTTTTAAGGAAAGTGCTGTATTTTAAGCTAGTTTATAAGCTTATAAAAAGGCTTGCGTATTAATAATTGTTTTTATATTACTATCTTTTATTAAGCTAGCTTATTTTTAGTACTTATTTTTTAATAAAGAAAAGATTAATAAATTAAGTAGTTAAAGAATGTAAGATGTATAAAAAGGTAGATAAATTAAGTAAATGTTATACTAAAAGCATACATTTATAAATCTATCTATTTTATAGCTTTTATAGCTATCTACTACTAATAATCTTATATTAAAAAAGACATTTAAAGCTATCTATAAAATAAAAACCTTTTCTAACTATTTAAACCTTATTTTATTTAAACTTTAGCTTTAATTAGTAGCTATAAATTGCTAGTCTTTATATTAGTTTAATTTAAGACTAAACTACTACTACTATACCTTTTTACTCTTAAAAAAAAAGATGCTAGAACTTCTAGCAAAGACGTACTTTACATATAAAGTCTATAATTAATAATTAACGTTTTTCTTTTAAATTATAGCTATATTTTATCTTTTAAGCACTTATTAAAAGTCTTCGTTACCTTAGGCTAGCCTAGTTTTATTTATATTTTATTTATTTTATAGTTTTATTAATACTATAGTAAGAACTAAAAGCTAGTAAAACTATATACTAATTATATTAGTTATAGCTTTATTTAAGCGCTTAGAATTAAAAGATTTACTTTTTTAAGCTTAAATTATAAGATTTTACTTTAAAAAAGCATATAGCTAGTGTTGCCTAAGCAGTCTTGCGTCTTTATTACTAAGCATTATAACTTAAGCTATAGCCTTAACTTAAGAGTAAGTAAGAGGCACTTTAATAAAGCCTTAAACGTAAATCTAATGCGTTAGGTGCTCTTCCTAAACTTTAGAAAGCCTTTACTAATCTTAATAAGCGTTATAGTAATTTTAGTAGCTAAGTAATCGATTTTAAAGCGTTAATCGCAGTATGCCGTATTTAATAGCTGCTTTTTAAAAAGATACGCTATTATTAAGCGATTTAAGCGCGTTAGCGATTCCTTCTTCGGTATACTAGCGCATAATGGTCTAATGAATACTGTTAGCAAAAAAGGAGGTAATTGGAGTGATTTTGGTAGACGTACGACGTGTTGAAGTTTGTAAATAGTATTGTGTATTAGGATACATTGGGTGGCCCAAATAGGGGGGTGGCCCAAATCCCCATGGTCCCACTTACGCACAGCTCAACACTTGCAATCCTTTCTTAGGCTTCTACCTATCATGGGCCAGGGCCCAGAACTATAGGCGGTAAGACACATGCATTTCCTTTATAGTGTCTTGAAAAAGACTCAATA
>NW_014040592.1:0-2890 GCF_000143105.1 Grosmannia clavigera kw1407 | reverse complement strand
CAAGAGAAACACAAATATATTTCAACAAGAGTTGTGGGGGACGAGCGGCCCCGCGGGGGGCACGGTACCAAAAAAGAACCGCTGGGGGGGCCCCCAACGCTTTTTTTTAAATTTTGGTTGGGTTTTGTGGGGGGGGGGCACAAAAAACGGGGTTCTAGTTTCGGGGGGCAATATTCTTTCAAGGTTTGGGGACCCCGGCCTCGGGGGCACGGGCATCCCAACCCCCTGGGGGGCCCACAACCGGGTTTTTTAAAATTGGGTTTTGTTTTTGGGGGGAGGGGAAAAAAACGGGGTTTCAGGTTTTTGGGACCAAATCTTTCAAAGTTTGGGGACCCGGCCTTGGGGCCAGGCCAACCAGACCCTGGAGGGGCCAAACAAGTTCTGCCAATTGGGGTGGTTTTTGGCGGGACGGCACAAAACGGGGTTCGGGTTCAGACGGGCAATATGTCACAGGGTTTGGACACGGCCTCGGGGCAGTGCATGCAGACGCTCGAGGGCCACAGCAGTTCTGTCAATTCGGTTGTGTTTTCGGCGGACGGCACACAACTGGCCTCAGGTTTGCGCGACACTACTAATGGCATATATAACTGTCAGACAGTATACGGACTAAGTACGGACAAGTCGTGGATTACTAAAAACGGACAAAACGTTCTTTGGTTGCCTTTCGAATACCAACCTAGGGATATACATGTGTTTGGTCAAAGTGTTAGTGTTGGTTGTACTTTAGGGAATGTTTTTATAGTTAAGTTTCTATAACGGTAGATTGATACGAATTGATGTTTAGACGTACTTACGTGTCGACCATTCTGCGAATCTCTAGGATAAGTGGCGGCTTGCAGCCGCCAATTATTTTAAGTACCAATAGTAGATTGTATTGCACCGCAATACAACATTTCTTGGCCCGTGCCATCCTTACTAGCCTAATAACAAGGATAGCACGGGCCAAGAAATGTTGTATTCTAAAACCACTTTTTTTGGCCGCTGGCTCCCTATGGGATATAAGCAAGGCACTAACTTGCGACCGTTCTCTCCTTAAAGGATGCGACGAAGGTACTGAGCAAAAGTTGCTTACGTAATGCAATTACATAATACACTTACGCAATACGAATCCGCTGTCTTCTAATGGGATGGGAATAGGAAGCCGAATCCAGTCGCATCTTCGAGCCAGCCCGCACAACTTGTGTGCCACAGACATTATAACAGCTCAAGTATGGGCAGAGACACTGGGCGTGCTGCAGACGATGGAAGATTTGCAAAAGCTAGTAAGCCCAAAGGACACGGAAGGACCATTTGCATCGCTTGGACCGGCTAAAACGGACGGGTTTCGGTGTACTTACCGAGAGGACTGCCAGAAAGTTGGGGCGGACTTGCGACGAATCCGAGAGCATGTACGACAGGAGCATAACTGGACGGAGAAAATCAAGGCAGGACGGCGGGCAAAAGGCAGAGGAGAAGAGGAGGTAGAGAAAGGTCTATGGAGGACTCGGGTGCTGTATCAGCGGTTTTTCGAGAAAGGGCGACGAAGCGGGTATTTTGAAGTGGCACGCGGGCAGACGGTGGAGAGTATGACGGCGGATGCGAGACTAGCCAAGACTAGCGAAGAAGAAGCGATAAAGGCATTCGAGGCACCGCTGTTGCTGGCAAAAAGAAAAGAGGCGGAGCGAATTGAAGAGGAAGACGAATATGCGGCGAATGCATGGCTGCGGCGACTAGGGTCTGTGCCGCATTTGCAAAAGTTTTCAGGACAGAAAGAATTTCTGCGGAGTCTGATGCAGACAGAGTACAAGGTGGACAGTGACGAGCAGCAAGACGAAAACGACAAAGCACTAGAGGAAATCCACGCGGCGCTGGAGCGGGTGGTAGGAAAGGCCAAGGCGGCTGCGCAGCCCGAGGTAGTGTCATGGAACACGGTGTTTGAAATACACCGAAAAGAGGCAGACCAGGAGGACGTTCGACCGTTCCATTTCCGGCATACGAAGCAAACGCAAAAGAGATATATGGGGATATACCAACAGTTGCTGTCGTACATTGTGCGGTGCTGGTCGATGGAGACAAAGTCGGAGCGGGCAGGATTCCGACTAACAGCGGTGCAAACACAAGGGTGCGAGCGGGCGATATACGAGGCGGAAACGCTGGTAGACGTGAGACAAGACGGCTTGAGCGGGACAGTGGAAGAGGTGCGTGCGCAAGAGGAGAAAGTGGAAGAGGCGGTAACAAGGCTTTGTATAGCCATGCTAGACCACGTTACGCGGACGACAGAGTACGACAGCGTAATGGTCAGCTTTATTACGGTGCTAAGCGTGCGAGAGGATGGTAGTTGGGAGCACTACAGCAACTTTACACCCAAGCTGAGCGCGCTGGTGGCAGTATTACGGCTGCTTGTGGTGTGGTATGCAGTGCAACAGCGAGAAGAATCGGTGAGGCGAAAGGTGCAGCATGGGATAGGACAAGAGGAGGCAGAGGAGACGAGCGCAGGATACTTTGAGCTGACGTCGTCGATGGTGCGGCGTTTTTTTTGTCAAGGGACAAGCGGATGGGGTGCAACGCCGATGCAGTTTAAATGAGCAAAGAGAGGGAGGAAGAGGAATAGTAAGAGTAGAAGGAGAATAGTAAGAGTAGAAGGAGAATAGTAAGAGTAGAAGGAGAATAGTAAGAGTAGAAGGAGAATAGTAAGAGTAGAAGGAGAATAGTAAGAGTAGAAGGAGAATAGTAAGAGTAGAAGGAGAATAAGGTAAAGAGTGAAGCCGCTAAGAGCGGCCACGGCCACGGCCACCGCCAAGGGTCAGGGTCAGGGTCAGGGTTAGGGTTAGGGTTAGGGTTAGGGTTAGGGTTAGGGTTAGGGTTAGGGTTAGGGTTAGGGTTAGGGTTAGGGTTAGGGTTAGGGTTAGGG
>NW_014040593.1:0-2854 GCF_000143105.1 Grosmannia clavigera kw1407 | reverse complement strand
CGGCAATCGCCTAAAGGTTAATAGCCCTAATAGCAGTAACTAAGGAACTTGGCCGCGCCTTATAAGAAGACAAGTTAAAGCCCCTAGCGACCAACTAGCACTCTTAGCGCAAACGTTTTAAGACGGCACAATAGGCTACATTGCACCTTAGTGTCCTCTACTAGTACTAGCAAGAGCTAAAGCTTACCTTAACGCTTGCGTAGCAGTTAGCAAAGGTAGCCCGGCTCTTACTACTAACGTCCCTAGACGTAGGCATACTATTGTAAGCGTAAACCTAAGTTGCTACTACCTTTAAAGTAATAGCAAGTCCTTTAATCCTTATTATTAAGTTATTACTAACTTGTTACTTAAGCTAATCCTTATTCTATTATGCTTAGCCTAGCCTAGCGCGCTATAGCTATTTAAGCTAGCTATAGCAGCACGCTTTACTATACTATAAGAGCAAAAGGGCTGCCTAAGCGGATCCTATAAACTATAGCAGCCTTAGTTAAGCTAGCCTAAATTAACTAAGTAGTAGTCTTTCCCTAGCCGCTACCTTTAGCAGCGCCTAGTAAGCAACAGTCTTACGCTAAGTTACTAACCTTAGCTAAGCGTTAGCGTAGCATTAAGACTATTTCTAGTGCTATAGCTAGCAGTAGTAAGGTAGTTGTAGCAGCTAATAGTAGTAGTAAAGCGGCATCTAGTAAGAGTACGCTAGCAAGCAGCTAGTTAGCAGCTAGTAGTAGCTATATACTAGCTAGCAAAGGCTTGCCTAGCGGCAAGAAGAGGGATAAAGAGGATAGTATTAAGGAGAGAGACAAAGGGGTAGAAAGGACGTTTATAAAGAAGAATAGTAATAAGTAGCTAGTAGCTAAGCAATAGCTTGCTAATAGTGTGTTTTATGTTTATAGCTCTAGAAGGCGCTTTTAAAGCTAGAACAAGTAGTTTATAGTGCGCAATTGCGTAAGAAATAGCTAAAGTAGTTAACTAATAATTAGTTAGCATATAGCTAGCTACTGCCTTATAGTCTTTTTATTTCTTATAAGTGCGTTTTATAGTCTTTTAATAAGACTATAACTTATAGCTAGCGTATGCTAGGTACTCTTTAAGTTTCTAGGTATTATACTTAGCTAGCTAGCCTTTCTATTTTACTAAGAACTAGGTCTATAAACCCTTTCTAAGGTAAGTAATAATATCTTTAACCTTATACTCCTCTTAGTCTTTTACTATTTCTAGGAATAAAAGCTTTTCCTTATCTTTTACTATAGCGGTCTATAGCTTAAGGCGGGAGATATAAAACACGTTGTGTTAGCGTGCGTACTATAATAGTAAGGCAACCTAATATATAACTAGGTTTAGCTTCTTTATAATATAGACGCGTAGGAAAGTTAGGTTTAGCTTCTTTAAGCTAGCTAAGTTTAGGTGCTTTGTTAATAAACCTACAAATTTGCCTTTAATAAAGTCTTTATATAGGCGTTGCTTATTATAGCCCTTCTCTTATTAGCAAATCGCTTTTTTCTACAATACTTCTAGCTTTTGCTAAACAGCCTATAGCTAACTAACACGCTCTTACACGCTCTTTATCGCAGCCTTAGTAAAGGGGAAGTTGTCTATAAAATAAAGGTGGTATACATATAATGTATAGAATAAGAAGGTCTTTATTATAGTATAGCAAGCGTTATTATATATAAACTCTGCTATATTTAATACCTACGTCTACTAGTGTTGCAAACAACTACAAAACGTTTGTAAGAAGCGCTCTAAAGTTTAGTTAAGGATTTTAATGCTACTATCTATCTATAGGTAGTACGCCGTTAATATTATTAGCTAGACCCCTTAAAGTTGCATTAGTTCCTACTAAAATTAGCTAGTAAATAGGCTATCCTTATTACTAACAATTACTTTTAGGATACTAAACTTAGTCTTTACACAGTTATAGATACGTTAGGCGACCTTAATAGCTATAACTATCTTTTAAGTAAGGATAAACATGCTATGCTTTATATAGCAATTAACTACTACTAAGATAGCGTTATATAGACGGCTGTCTAAGCCTAGGCTTAACCTAAGACTAGTTATAAAATTCTATACTAATGTACTAGAATAGCTAAATAGGCATAGGTAAGGACTAAAGGTATCTATATAGCTTATACTATAAGACCTTATTACTTATATATAATAAATAGTTAGCAACAAACGCGCAAACGTTAGTAGCTATATCTAGCTAGTAGTACTTCCTAGTAAGAATTTCTATAGTCTTATAGACTCTTATATAGCTTACTATAAAGAAGTTTATAGTATAGACTAATTAGCCTTGCTTATAGCTTGTCTACTAATAAAACAATAATGCAATCCTTATAGAATAAGGTGTTCTCTTTCTATAGATAATAAGTGCTATTCCCTTAGCTTTATTTAGCCTTTATAAACAAGTTATCTAGTAATTAGTCTTAGCCTTAAGCGTTGCAAATAGTATTATATAGTTTAAAGGAGCACTAGGGTTGTAACGGCCGTTTTTAGCTAGTAGCAACCTACGCCTTCTATACTAATAATAACAAAGCTCTTAGTATAAAAAGCCTTAATAACTAGTTTGCAATCTATAGTTTATTAAGAAGTAAGGGAAGCACGTTATTATATATAATATTACCTTTTATATAGTCTAGTTAGCAGGATAGACTATCTGCTAAGTTAATAAACCCTAGGCAGTGCTTAATCTTAAAGTTAAACGCTAAGAGGCGGAATACTTATTAAGCAATTTAGTTCTAAAGATCTTTTGCTAATGCCTTAACGACGCCTTTTAGCGCCTAGTAGTTAGTTAAGACTACAAATAAGTCCTTTAAACCTTTTAAATAGTAACGCTAGTACTTTAAGCTCTTAA
>NW_014040594.1:0-559 GCF_000143105.1 Grosmannia clavigera kw1407 | reverse complement strand
TTAATATTTCTCTAATTATTGTTTAGAACTTAGTACGTACAGCAATTTAACACAATATCCAAGGAGTTTTCTACTATTAAACTAGAATGTCTAGATTTCGTGGGTGTTTACGCCACACTTACTTTATTCTACTTATCCTATAGGTAAGTATTTGTCTTCTTCTGTTGACAGATAGTAATAAAATATAAAAAAAAATAAACAAATATGCTTCTAGTTCGAGTGGGTTAAAAAAGAGTAGGCGGACTGGCCCCTAATTCTTAATAAACACCAAAACTTTAAAGTATATTTAATTTACAAAAAATCAGCAGAAAAACATTACTAAGATGTAAAGATTATAAAAATGGATATAAAATAACAAACAAAACCTGGTCAGATAAGCTCTTTACGGTAAGTTGAAACTAGGTGGTTTAATAGTTTAAAGAAGAAGTGCCTCAGTGGATATTCCCTGCATGTTTGAGGAGTTCCCGGGGCTATCGATAAGAAGCACACCTATCTAGGTTGGGGTGTTTCTGTGGCCTTGACGAAGGCTGGCTAAGTGCCAAAACAGGACCTTGTAGCT
>NW_014040595.1:0-3947 GCF_000143105.1 Grosmannia clavigera kw1407 | reverse complement strand
ATAATCAGCAGGCAATAAACAGCCGCTATTGCCTTTATCCTACCTTGCTAGTAGTTAGAAGTTATAAGCCTTACGCCGCTATTTTTAGTTAGCGTACACTGCACCCTTATGCACTTAGTGTCTAAGGCTAGCCTCCTTACAACACTTATCGGCAGCAACCTAAGCGTTCCCTAACTAGGATCTAAGCTGTATGCCTCCTAGAGAGCTCTAACAAACAGGACAACCTGTGCATTAGGCAGGATCCAGCGTTTACTACCGCTATAGACTAAGTAGTATGTATGCGCTTCTACGTTACTTAAATGCAGTCGTATAAGCAAGCGGTCCGCGACCGCTTAGCGATAGCTAATAACCTAAAGCGCTTAACTCTTTTTCCTAACTCTATAAAGGGAGGTTTTTTAACGAGTAAGTGGCTGCTATGTGTGCACTTTTAGGCTAACGAGGGCGTTACCTAGGGAGGAGAGGGATAGTATAAGAGTATTCTACATACGCGTCCTTACACACCGGTTTAGCAACTAGTCGCTTACTAAGCAGCGGACTTAACGAACTATCTTAACACGTTGTATAGGACTAGCACAGCTACTTAGCTGCGCTACGCCCTACTAGGTTTACGCTACACCGCATCTTCTAGCTATATATATATTAGCTAGCAAGCCTTTGCCTACTAATCTTCTATAGTTTATTAAGTTAAAGTCTTAATATAATAGTATAAACTAGTTAAGCCTTTATAACTATACATTGCACCCTAGCCCTTTATATTATATAAGCTAACGGCCTATAAGATATAGTAAAGAGTAGGATAGTAAAAGCTTTTAGCTATTATTAAAAGCTTAAAGCACTAGCGTTACTATTTAAAAGGTTTAAAGAATTTATTTATAGTCTTAACTAACTATTAGGCGCTAAAAGGCGTTATTAAAGCATTAGCAAAGAATCTTTAAAACTAAATTACTTAATAAGTATTTTGCCTCTTAGCGTTTAACTTTAAGATTAAGTACTACTTAGGGTTTACTAACCTAGTAAATAGTCTATCCTGCTAACTAGACTATATAAAAGGTAATATTATATATAATAATATACTCTCTTTACTTCTTAGCAAACTATAGATTATAGACTAGTTATTAAGGCTTTTTATGCTAAGAGCTCTATTATTATTAGTATAAGAGGCGTAAGTTGCTACTAGTTAAGAATAGCTGTTATAACCCTAGTGCTTCTTTAAACTATATAATACTATTTATAACGCTTAAGGCTAAGACTAATTACTAGACAACCTGTTTGCAAAGGCTAGATAAAGCTAGGGGAACAATACCTATTATTTATAAAAAGGAAACACTTTATTCTATAAGGATTATATTATTATCTTATTAGCGGACAAGCTATAGGCAAGGCTAATTAGTCTATACTATAACTCTCTTATAGTAGGCTATATAAGAGTCTATAAGACTATAGAACTCCTTACTAAGAAGTACTACTAGCTAGATATAGCTATTAACGTTTGCATGTTTATTACTAACTATTTGTTATATATAAGCAATAAGGTTTTATAGCATAAGTTATATAGATACCTTTAGTCCTTACTTATACCTATTTAGCTATTCTAGCATATTAGTATAGATTTTATAACTAGTCTTAGGTTAAGCCTAGGCTTAAATAGCTGTCTATATAACGCTATCTTAATAGTAGTTGATTACTATATAAAGCATAGCATGTTTATCTTTATTTAAAAGACAGTTATAGCTGCTAAAGTCGCCTAACTTATCTATACCTATATAAAGACTAAGTTTAGTATCTTAGAAGTAATTATTAGTAATAAGGATAGCTTATTTACTAGCTAATTTTAGTAGGAACTAATGTAACTTTAAAGGGTCTAGCTAATAATATTAATAGCGTACTACCTATAAATAGATAGTAGTACTAAGATCTTAAACTAGACCTTAAAGCGCTTCTTATAAACGTTTTATAGTCGTTTGCAATACTAGTAGACGCAAGTATTAAGTATAGTAAAGTTTGCATATAACAACGCTTGCTATACTATAACAAAGACCTTCTTGTTTTATACGTTATACGTATACTACCTTTATTTTATAGATAACTTCCTCTTTACTAAGGCTATAGTAAAGGGCGTGTAAGAGCGTATTAATTAGCTATAGGCTATCTAGCAAAAGCTAAAGTGTTATAAGAAAAAGCGATTTGCTAATAAGAAAAGGGCTATAATAAGTAATGCTTATATAAAGACTTTATTAAAAGCAAATTTATAAGTTTATTAATAAAGCACTTTAAACCTAGCCGGCTTAAAGAAGCTAAACTAACCTTTCTACGCGTTTATATTATAAAAAGGCTAGGCTTAGTTATATATTAAGTTGCCTTACTATTATAGTACGCACGCTAATATAACGTATTTTACGTATTTTACCTTAAGCTATAGACTGCTATAATAAAAGATAAAGAAGAGCTTTTATTCTTAGAAATAGTAGAAGACTAAGAAAAGTATAAGGTTAAAGACATTATTACTTACCTTAGCAAAGGGTTATAGACCTAGTTTCTAGTAAAATAGAAAGGCTAGCTAGCTAAGTATAATACCTAAGAACTAGAAAGGCACTTAGCACACGCTAGCTATAAGTTATAGTCTTATTAGAAGACTATAAAGTGCACTTATAGAAATAAAAAGACTATAAGGTAATAGCTAGCTGTATGCAAGCCGATTGTTAGTTAACTACTCTTGCTATTTCTATACAATTACGCACTATAAACTACTTATTCTAGCTTTAAAGGCGCCCTTTAAAGCTATAAACCTAAAACATACCGTTAGCAGGCTATTACTTAGCTACTAGCTACTTATTACTATCCTTCTCTATAGACGTCCTTTTTACTCTCTTATCCTTCTCTTTAATACTATCCTTTTTATCTTTCTTTTTACTGCTAGGTAAGCTTTTGCTAGCTAGTATATAGCTACTACTAGCCGCTAACTAGCTGCTTACTAGCGCACTCTTACTAAATGCTACTATACTACTACTACTAGCTACTATAACTGCCTTACTGCTACTAGCTATAGCACTAGAAATAGTCTTAGCGCTACGCTAGCGCTTAGCTAAGGTTAGCAACTTAATATAAGACTGTTGCTTACTAGGCGCCGCTAAAGGTAGCGGCTAGGGAAAGACTACTACCTAGTTAATCTAGGCTAGCTTAACTAGGGCTAGCTTAACTAGGGCCGCTATAGTTTGCAAGATTCGCTTAAGCAGCCTCTTTACTTTTATAGTATAGTAAAGCATGCCGCTACGGCTAGCTTAGATAGCTATAGCGCGCTAGGCTAGGCTAAGTATAATAGAATATAGATTAGCCTAGGTAATAGGTTAGTAATAACTTAATAATAAGGATTAAGAGACTTGCTATTACTTTAAGGGTAGTAGCAACTTAGGTTTATGCCTATAATAATATACCTACGTCTAAGGACGTTAGCAGTAAGAGCTAGGCTACCTTTGCTAACTACTATATAGGCGTTAGGGTAAGCTTTAGCTCTTACTAGTACTAGTAAAGAACACTAAGGCGTAATATAGCCTATTATGCTATTTTAAAACGTTCGCGCTAGGAGCGCTAGTTAGTCGCTAAGGGCTCTAACTTATCTTCTTACAAGGCGCGGCTAAGTTCCTTAGTTACCGCTATTAAGGCTATTAACCTTTAGGCGATTACCGCATAATCGCTTAGCGCTGCGACGATATTATTAACCGTTATCTACTAAAGCAGCAACTTGTTTATGCCGGCTAGAAATTCCTAAATATATTAAGCTAAGCCCTTAATCTCTTTAAGGAGCTATTAATTAGTAATTAGCTACTAGCGCACATAAGTTAACGTACTTACTAGCAAGTATAACGTGTTATTAGCTATATAACTAACGTAGCGCGCTAGGTTCTTTAGTATAGCTATATATAAGAATTTATAGTAGACGTCTAGATAGG
>NW_014040596.1:0-947 GCF_000143105.1 Grosmannia clavigera kw1407 | reverse complement strand
AATCTTTTAACTAAGTAGCTAAGATTGCTTAAAGGTACTAGTAAAGGCTAAATAACTACTTAGTAAAGTAGTACTAAAATAAGACTATTAGCAAATCTTTTAGTATAGTAATAAAGATTATAAATATTTATAAAAAGTATTAGTTTTAAAGCTAAAAGTAAAAGAAAAGATAAAATAATTAAAAGTAAGTAGTTATAGTTAATAGCGTACTAACTAGTAGGCTAATAAAGAAATAGCGTTATAATAATAATAAAATAAAAAACTATAGTTTTATAAAAAGTAACTAACTTTTATTACTAATTACTAGTTAAGGTTAGTTTACTTTTTAACTTACTAACCTTAATGGTTTAAATAATATTAAAGTTACGTTAAAATGCTTAGAATTATAGTAAAAGTAAGCATACTTTTTAAAAGTGCTTTAAGCTTAAAACCTATATATAAGTTAAAAAGCTTTAAGTAAAATTAAAAGATACTTTTTAAAAGCTTAATAACTAAAAGGCAACCTACTTTAACTAAGATAACTAATAAGGTTAATAAAGAAGCTTTATTCTTTATTAACTTTACTAGTATAGCTAACTAAAGATTTATTTTTTTATTACTATACTTTGCTAAAGTATAAACGCTTAGTAACTACTAGGCTACTATTATTATAAACCCAGATTTTTATACTAACTTAAATATAGTTAACTTAAAGCTCTAGTAATTTTTGTTGTAAAGAAGAACGGTACTTTATATATATACGTTAACTACTAAGGTTTAAATTAAGTAACTAAGAAGGACTACTACCTCTTTTTATTAATTAGTAAGCTATTAGATTACTTAAATAGTATAAAGGTATTATTTAAGGTAAATATAAAGAAAGTATACTATAAGATCTAAGTTAAGGCCTTTAACTAGTAAAAAACTACTTTTTAAATAAAACATAAGCTCTTTAAGTTTTGTATTAT
>NW_014040597.1:0-1046 GCF_000143105.1 Grosmannia clavigera kw1407 | reverse complement strand
AGATTAGTTTCATTCATCCGTGATGAGAAGATCTGTTTTCTTCCTAGCCGTAAAGATCAGTTACTTTGTGTGATTCTACAGCTTAGACAAAAGCATAATATAAAATAAGTGTCTTTAGTTTATACTAGCTTACCTAGCCTTTGTGGTGCTTCATTTACTACTCGCGAGTTAATATTTCTCTAATTATTGTTTAGAACTTAGTACGTACAGCAATTTAACACAATATCCAAGGAGTTTTCTACATTAAACTAGAATGTCTAGATTTCGTGGGTGTTTACGCCACACTTACTTTATTCTACTTATCCTATAGGTAAGTATTTGTCTTCTTCTGTTGACAGATAGTAATAAAATATAAAAAAAATAAAACATTATGCTTCTAGTTCGAGTGGGGTAAAAAAAAGAGTAGGCGGACTGGCCCCTAATTCTTAATAAACACCAAACTTTTAAAGTATATTTAATTTACAAAAATCAGCAGAAAAACATTACTAAGATGTAAAGATTATAAAAATGGATATAAAATAACAAACAAAACCTGGTCAGATAAGCTCTTTACGGTAAGTTGAAACTAGGTGGTTTAATAGTTTAAAGAAGAAGTGCCTCAGTGGATATTCCCTGCATGTTTGAGGAGTTCCCGGGGCTATCGATAAGAAGCACACCTATCTAGGTTGGGGTGTTTCTGTGGCCTTGACGAAGGCTGGCTAAGTGCCAAAACAGGACCTTGTAGCTTGTGGGCTGTATAGAGGGGTCCTATTTACTATCAGAAGATTTTCCGGTGAACTTGGTCTCTTGACTTAGGGGAGGTTAATTGCGATATTCTTCCGTGTTTATAAACGGGTTTATGAAATTAGAATATCAAAAGATCCTATATACAGTAAGATTTTCTATCTAAGTTGGGATCAGTTCAACTGGTTTAAGATTACGAAAATTCTTAAGGGTTTTTGAGCTAAATTCAAATTATAGTTTCAAAACAGGTAAAGGCTCGTTGTTAAGGGTTTCCCTTTAACACAGGACAACGTAGTTAGCTCTCAATGAAGGTTTAATCTTCT
>NW_014040598.1:0-10613 GCF_000143105.1 Grosmannia clavigera kw1407 | reverse complement strand
TAGTTAATTTATTTTTACTTACTTGCTTATTATTTCTTTTTCTTTTAAATACTATTGCGTACTTTATTTATTACATACTTTACTATATTATTATTTACTTTCTTGATATTATTAAAAGTTAAAAGCTACTAATACTATTAGTAATACTAGTATACTAATTTCCCAACCCTAGATTATTTATAGTAATAGCTTAGCTAAAGCTCTTATAATCTTTATCCTAAAAAAGAATAGTACTTTACGCATATATATTAACTACTAAAGTTTAAACTAAGTAACTAAGAAAGACTGCTACTCTTTACTACTAATTAGTAAACTATTAGATCGCCTAAATAGCGTAAAGGTATTCTTTAAAGTAAACATAAAAGAAGCGTACTATAGGATTTAGGTAAAGGCCGATAACTAGTAGAAGACTGCTTTTTAAACAAAAAATATAAACTATTTAAGTTTTGTATTATGCCCTTTAAACTAACTAACGCGCCAACTACTTTTTAAGTTTACATCTATTATACACTAGTAAGACTAGTAAGCATAGTTTATAAGGTATATTTATATAATATCCTAATCTACTTATAAACTAAGAAAGAGTATAAAAAGTACTTATAATTAGTATTTAAGCGCCTAAAGGCTATAAAGCTATATATAAACTTAGCTAAGTATAAGTTCTTTAAAAAGAAAATTGCCTTTTTAGGTTTTATTATTACTACTAAAGAGGTAGCTATAAACTTAGACTAAGTTATAGCTATTATAAACTAAAAGGCCTTTAAGTGCGTATAAGACGTTAAATCCTTTCTAAGATTTGCAAACTTTTATAGACGTTTTATTTCTTACTACTTACGCATTATATAAGCCTTAATAAAGTTAACTAAAACTAGCCCTAGCTAGCTATATAAGCATAAAGCTATTACTACGCAACTTTTTATATAAACTAAAGAGGTAAGGGTTGCTTTTAAATTGTTAAAAATAGCATTTATAATAGTAATAATCCTTTACTACTATAATAACATAAAGCCTACCTAAGTAGAAATGGACGCGTTAAGTTACGCTATCTTTAGCATTATATCTTAGTAGACAGCAAGTAGTAACTAGTTATATACTACTTATAAAAGCTAATAGACTATAAAATGTAATAAAGAGTAGGTTAATAAAAGCTCTTAGTAATTATTAAAAGTTTAAAGTACTAGCGCTACTATTTAGAAAGTTTAAAGGACTTGCTTATAGTATTAACTAACTACTAAGTACTAAAGGGCGTTATTAAGGCATTAGTAAAGAATCTTTAAAACTAAATTGCTAGATGAATGTTTTGCCTTTTAGTATTTAACTTTAAAATTAAGCATTGCTTAAGGGCTACTAACTTAGCTAATAAGCTATCCTGCTAACTAAACTATATATAAGGTAACATTATATATAATAATATACTTTCTTTACTTTTTAGTAAGCTATAAATTATAAACTAGTTATTAAGGCTTTTTAAGCTTAAGGCTTTATTACTATTAGCATAAAAGGTACAAGTTGCTACTAGCTAAAAGTAGCCGTTATAACCCTAGTACTCTCTTAAACTTTATAACGCTATATATAAAGCTTAAAGTAAAGACTAACTACTAAATAACTTATATATAAAGGCTAGATAAAGCTAAAAGAATAACTCTTACTAATTAGTAAATAGTAATATTTTATTATATAAGAATTATATTATTATTCCTTTAGTAAACAAATTATAAGCAAAGCTAATTAGCTTATACTATAACTTTTTTATAGCTAGCTATATAAAGGTTTATAAGACTATAAAACTTCTTACTAAGAAATACTACTAGCTAGATATAGCTATAAACGTTTACGCATTTATTGCTAACTACTTATTATATATAAGTAGTAAGGTTTTATAGTATAAGCTATATAAATACCTTTAATCCCTTTTAATGCTTATTTAGCTATTCTAGTATATAAATATAAACTTTATAACTAGCCTTAGTTTTAGTTTAGGTTTAAATAGCTGCTTATATAATGCTATCTTAGTAATAGTTAACTACTATATAAAGTATAGTATATTTATTCTTACTTAAAAAATAGTTATAGCCGCTAAGGTTGCTTAACTTATCTATAACTATATAAAGACTAAGTTTAGCATTTTAAAAATAATCGTTAGTAATAAAGATAGCTTATTAACTAGCTACTTTTAGTAGAAACTAATAAGCCTTTAAAGGGTTTAGCGTTTAGCTAATAATGTTTATAGCATACTATCTTTAAATAAATAATAGTATAAAGATCTTAAACTAGACCTTGAAGTAATATTTATAAATGTTTTATAGTTGCTTATAACATTAGTAGACGTAGGTATTAAGTACTATAAAGTTTATATATAATAACGCTTACTATACTATAATAAGTACGTTTTTATTCTATATATTATACGCATACTACCCTTACTTTATAAATAATTTCCTCTTTACTAAGGTAATAGTTATAAAGGTATATAAGAGCGTATTAGCTAGCTATAGGCTATTAAGTAAAAGCTAAAAGTATTATAGAAAAAAGCAATTTGCTAATAAAAAAGGCTATAATAAGCAATGCTTATATAAAGAATTTATTAATGGCAAATTTATAAGTTTATTAATAAAGCACTTAAACCTAGTAGGCTTAAAGAAGCTTAATTTAACCTTTTGATACGTTTATATTATAAAGAAGCTAAGGCTAGTTATATATAAAGTTGCTTTACTATTATAGTATGCTTACTAATTTAATATCTTTTACGTCTTTTGCTTAAAACTATAGTCTATTATAGTAAAAAAGAGAGAAAAACTCTTATTCTTAGAAATAGTAAAAGACTAAAAAAAACATGAGGTTAAAGATATTATTACTTACCTTAGTAAAGGGTTATAGACCTAGTTCTTAATAAAATGAAAAGGCTAGCTAGCTAAGTATAATACTTAAGAACTAAAAGAGTACTTAGTATATGCTAGCTATAAATTATAGTTTTACTAAAAAACTATAAAACGTACTTATAAAAAATAAAAAGACTATAAAATAATAGCTAGCTATAAGTAAGCTAACTATTAAATAGTTACTTCTTTTATTTTATATAAGTATATACTATAAACTAACTATTTAACTTAAAGGGCGCCCTTTTAAGCTATAAACCTAAAACTTAAAATTAGCTAGTTATTACCTAGCTACTAGCTACTTATTCTTTATAAATAATCTCTTTAGCAACTCTCTTTTATTATTATTATTATCTTTATTCTTTACTACCTTTTTACCTTCAAATAAGCCCTTACTAGCTAGCATATAAGCTTTGCTAAGCGCTAACTAGCCGCTTACCTACGCCCTTCTACTAAACGTAGCTACGCTACTACTATTAGCTACTACTACTACCTTACTACTGCTAGCTATAGCACTAAGAACGGTTTTAGCACCTTGCTAACGCTTAGCTAAAGTTAGCAATTAAGCATAAGCTTATTACTTACTAAGCACTACTAAAAGCAAAGGTTAAAAAAAGACTACTACCTAGTTAGCCTAGGCTAACGCAGCTAAAGCCTTTATAGTCTATAAGACCTATTTAAGCAAGTCTTTTGCTCTTAATATAAAATAAAGCGTGCTAGCGTAGCTAGCTTTAATAGCTATATTATATTATATTATAAATAATATAATAAAATAAAGATTAGCCTAAGTAATAACTTAGCAATAACTTAGCAATAAGGCTAAAGAAACTTACTATTACGTTTAAAGTAGTAGTAACCTAAGTCTACGCTTAAAAAGGCGTGCTAGCGTTTAAGTACATAAGTAGTAAAAGCTAAAAGATCTTTGCTAATTACTAGGCAGCCGTTAAAGTTAGCTTTATTTCTTGCTAAAACTAGTAAAGAATATTAAGCTATAGCGCAGCCTACTATACTATCTTAAAGCGTTTGCAGTAAGATTGCTAGCTAGTTGCTAGTAAATCTAGCTTATCCTTCTATAAAGCGTAGCTAAGCTCTTTAGTTACTATTATTAGTGCTAGCAACTACTGCGCAATTGCTATATAATCCGCTAGCGTTACTATAATACTATTAACTATTTTACTTTAAAGAAACAGCTTACTTGTGTTTATATAAAACTGCTAGATATACTTAGCTAAGCTTTTAAGCTTTTTAAGAAGCTATTAGTTAATAGTTGCTTACTAGTATATAAGAATTAATATACTTATAAGAAGGTATAATATATTATTAGTTTTATAACTAGAGTAGCGCCCTAAGTTCTTTGAGATTACTATATATAAAAACTTATAGTAGATATTTAGGTACGCTTTTAGTATGCAGTTAAGGTATAAAGACTACTAATAAGTTAGCTATTGCTTAGCAAACGCTATATAGTTAAAGACTTATACTATTAAGGAATAGCGTATACACTTATGCTAGGCGTTTTATAAGATCTACGTTTACTAAAAAGGTTATAAAGACTTAAAAGCAACTTTAGTTTAATACTATTTTATAAACAATTATTAGCTAGTTACTACTTTATTATACAAATAGTTATATTAACTTAAGCAAATTTTGTCTCAAATTATAAGAATTATTTAATATTCTTATACTTTAAAGTAATAAAAAGAACTATAAAACTAGACGTTTAAATACGTTTTAAAATTTAAGTAAAAAGATATCTTAGTAGTAAACTACCTTTATTAATTAGTTAATAATAGTCTCATAATTACTAAGCAATAATTAGCTATTACTACCTTTATTCTACCTTACTATTAGTTAAAGACTTTAACTATATATAGCCGTTTTTAGTTAACGCATACTATCTTATCTAAAAACAAGCAAAGAAATGTTTTAGTAGCAAACTACCTTTATTAATTAGTTAATAATAGTTCTATAATTAGTAAGCAATAAATAGCTATTACTACCTTTATCCTACCTTATTATAAGCATTCTTTAATATTACTAACTACTTTTCTATCTTAATAGTAGTAGCACTAATTTCTAGCTTTTTAATAGTATATTATAGTAGCTTATTATTATAGTAGCAATTACTAGGTAGTAGCTTTATAGCTCTTATAGCTATAATATTAGTTAATACCTTTAGCGTTTATATAATATAAGTATATTTATTACTTTATAGCTACCTATTAGCTAGTAAGGTATTATTAAGCAGTATATATACTAGTTTTATATTTAATTTAATAAATAAAGTTAAAGTGCCTATAAACGTTATACATAAGGTATAGCTGCTATACATTAGCGTAAAATGTAGTATTAGCACATTCTTTACTTTTAATAGTTTACGTATAAATTACAAAGTAGCTGCCCTATAATCAAACATTACTTTTTATAAAAAATAAGTTAAAGAATGTAAAGGTTAGTATGCAATGTATAGTTATAAAGGCTTAAACGTGTTTATACTATTATATTAAGACTTTAACTTAATAAACTATAGTAGACTAGTAAGCAACAGCCTGCTAGCTAATTTATACGTAACTAAAAGATGTAGTATAGCGAAACCTTAGTAGGGCGTAGCATAGCTAAGTAGCTATGCTAGTTCTATATAACATGTTGAGATAGTTCGTTAAGTCCAACGCTTAGTAAGCGAACTAGTTGCCGAACTAGTGCGTAGAGACGTGTGTGTAGAATACCTTTATACTATGCTATATTATTTTATAAATAATAAAATAAAATAAAGATTAGCTTAGCTAATAACTTAGTAAGAACTTAGTAATAAAGTTATAAAGACTTGCTATTATTTTTAAAGTAGTAGTAACTTAGGTCTATACTTAAAAAAGTATGCTAACGTTTAAAGATATAAGTAGTAAAAGCTAAAAGATTTTTACTAACTATTAAGTAAGTGTTAAAGTTAGCTTTAGCTTTTACTAATACTAACAAAGAATATCAAGCTATGTATAGCCTACTAAGTTATCTTAAAGTGTTTGTAATAAAATTGCTAAATAGTTATTAATAGTTCTAGCTTATTTATTTATAAGGCGTAGCTTAGCTCATTTACTATTATAGTTAGTACTAGCAACTACTAAGCAATTACTATATAATCTACTAACGCTACTATAATATTATTAACTATTTTATTTTAAGAAAATAGCTTATTTATATTTATAAAGAACTCTTAAATATATTAAGCTAAGCCTTTAATCTTTTTAAAAATGTATTAGTTAGTAGTCTTTTACTAGTATATATAAGCTAATAAACTTATAAGAAAGTATAATATATTATTTATTAGCCTAGCACTTAAAGTAGCGCTTTAAGTTCTTAAGGATTACTATATATAAAAACTTATAATAAATATTAAGGTATACTTTTAATATATAGTTAAAGTATAAAGACTATTAATAAGTTAGCTACTACTTAGTAAACGCTACACTATTAAAAACCTACGCTATTAAAAGATAGCGTATACGCTTATACTAAGCGTTTTAAAAAATCTATATTTATTAAAACGTTTATAACAGCTTAAGAGTAACTTTATATAAGAGTATTCTACGCACTTACCCTACGCACCGGTTCGGCAAACCAGTACTTACTAAGCGTTAGACTTAACAAACTATCTTAACACGTAAACAAGGCAAAGCATAGCCATTTAGCTATGCTACACCCGCTTAAGGTTACGCTATTACGCACCTCTTATTTACGTATAAATTAGATAGTAAGCTCTTGCCTACTAGACTTCTATAGTTTATTAAGCCTTTATAACTACGTATTATACATAAACTCTTATATTCTTTAACTTTTATTTTATAAGAAGCAATGTATAATTATAGGGCAGCTACTTTATAAGAAGTACGTAAGCTCTTAGCGGTAGAAAACGTACTAATGCTACCTTTTACGCTAATGCATAGCAGCTATACCTTATATATAGAATTTAAAGGCACTCTTACCTTTTTATTAAATTAAATATAAGATTAGTATAAGTGCTACTAAACAATACTTTGCCGACTAAAAACCTACTATAAAGCAATAAATATACTTGCATTATATAAACACTAAAGGTGCTACCTAACATTATAGCTATAAGGGCTATAGAACTACTACTTAACAATTACTACTAGGATAATACGCTACTATAATATAATATTAGAAAGCTTATTATTAGTGCTATTACTATTAAGATAAAAGAGTAGTTAATAATAATAAAAAATACTTATAATACTAATATATTAAAAGATATATTAAAAGATATAAATTTTTTTTAAAGTAAGTAGCTACTTAGCTACTAAACTAGTAGCTAACTAGTAAAAACACTATAACTATCTTTATACTATTAAGCCTTTAGTTATATACTTTATATAAAACTACTTTATTATATTTATTTATTAAAAATACTTAAATTTCAAATTTTAAATATACTATATTTATAAAGAAAATTAAACGTTATAGTAAAGTAGTAAGTTATTATTATTATATTAGTAGAAGTAAAATTACTTATAATAAAAAATTAGCAACTCTTTAAATAAAGCTAGCAAAATTACTTAAAAATACTAGTAAAAGCGTAATAACTACTTAGTAAAGTAGTATTAAAGTAAAACTATCAGTAAGTTTTTTAATATAGTAATAAAGATTATTAATACTTATAAAAAGTATTAGTTTTAAGGTTAAGAATAAAAAAGAAAGTAAGATAACTAAAAATAAGCTATTATAGTTAATAGTATACTAGCTAGTAAGCCTATAAAGAAACAATATTATAATAATAATAAGACTAAAACTTTCTTTTTTATAAAAAGTAACTAACTTTAATAACTAGCTACTATTTAAAAACTATTTACTTTTTAACTAGCTAACTTTAATAGTATAAACAACATTAATATTATATTAAAATATTAGAATTATAAGAAGAGTAAATATACCTTTTAAAAGTGCTTTAAGCTTAAAACTTATATATAGGTTAATAAGCTTTAAGTAAAACTAAAAGATAGTCTTTAAAAGATTAATAATATAAAAAGTAACTTACTTTAACTAAGAAAACTAATAAGGTTAATAAAGAAGCCTTATTCTTTATTAACCTTACTAGTATAGTTAAATAATTCCTTACTACTATACCTTAGCTAAAATATAAATGCTTAGTAATTGCTAGGCTACTATTATTACTAACTTTATCTTTTATACTAACTTAAATATAGTTAACTTAAAGGTTATTTAATAGTTAGGTTTAAAGCTACTTTAGTAGCACTTAAACTTAAACTTAGTCGTTATTAATAAGTAAGCGTTATAGGCTTATAGGCTATATAAACTAACTATTATATTAACTGAAAATAAAGTTATATATATATTAATATAAGTCTTTATAGCTATTTACTACATAAGCTTTATTTAACTATAAAGATATTATCTTAAGTTATAAAAAGCTAAGGTTCGCAAGCGTTATTATTTAATACTATTTAATAAGCTTAGTTATTTACTATTATAGTATTTAAAACCTTTAAGCAGATAAGCTAACGCTTATAAAATAGTAAAGAGTTGTTTACTATCTACTTAATATAGTTAAACTAAAGTTTATATAAACTAAGCATCTTTACTATAAATAATAGCCTTGCTTTACTAAACTTTGGCTAGTAACTACTATATTATATATAATTGTTTACTAAAGTTTTTAATACTAATAAAATAAAAAAACTACTTTTATTAAGAAATATAAAGCACTTTAATTAAACTAAAAGATAGTGTAAAAGTGCTATATAGCCCTTTATACTTACTATCTCTTACTTTATAAAAAAACCTTTACTACTTTATTAATAAGTTGTTAGCAAACAATTAAATTGCTTATAGCAATAGCCTAGCTAAGGCTTTTATAATTCTTATTCTAAAAAAAAGATAGTACTTTATATATATGCGTTAACTACTAAGGTTTAAACTAAGTAACTAAGAAAGACTACTACCTTTTACTACTAATTAGTAAACTATTAAATTACCTAGATAGCGTAAAGGTATCCTTTAAAGTAAATATAAAAGAAGCATACTATAAGATTTAAGTAAAGGCTACTAATTAGTAAAAGACTACTTTTTAAATAAAATATATACTTTTTGAGTTTTATATTATACCTTTTAAACTAACTAATATATTAGCTACTTTTTAAGTATATATCTATTATATACTAGCAAGACTAGTAAGTACTATTTGTAAGGTATATTTAAATAATATTATAATCTACTCTTAAACTAAGAAAAAGTATAAAAGTACTTATAATTAGTATTTAAGCGCTTAAAGGCTAGAAAGCTATATATAAACCTATTTAAGTATAAGTTTTTTAAAAAGGAAATTACTTTCTTAAGTTTTATTATTACTATTAAAAGGCTAGCTATAAACCTAGACTAAGTTATAGCTATTATAGACTAAAAGCTTTTAAGTATATATAAGACGTTTAATTCTTCTTAAAAATTGTAATATTTTATAAAAAAAATATCTTTTATTACTTATATATTATATAAGCCTTAATAAAGTTAACTAAAACTAGCTCTAGCTTACTATATAAGCGTAAAGCCGTTACTACGTAACCTTTTATATAAACTAAGAAGGCAAAGGTTGCTTTTAAATTGTTAAAAATAGTATTTATAATAGTAATAATCCTTTACTACTATAATAATATAAAGCCTAACTAAGTTAAAATAAATACGTTAGATTATGCTATTTTTAGTGTTACATCTTAGTTAGTAAATAGTAAGTAGTAACTAGTTATATACTACTTATAAAAGCTAATAAACTATAAAATATAATAAAGAGTAAGTTAATAAAAGCTTTTAGTTTTTATTAAGAGTTTAAAGCATTAGCGCTACTATTTAAAAGAACTAAAAAACTTATATATAGTATTAACTAACTACTAAGCGCTAAAGAGCGTTATTAAAGTATTAATAAAGAATCTTTAAAACTAAATTACCAAATAAGTATTTTACTTTTTAGTAACTTTAAAATTAAGTACTACCTAAAGGCTACTAACCTAGCTAATAGACTATTTTACTAACTAAACTACAAATAAAGTAATATTATTATATAATAATATACTTCTCTTACTTCTTAGTAAGCTATAGATTATAAACTAGTTATTAAGGCTTTTTAAGCTAAGAGCTTTATTACTATTAATAAAAAAAATATAAGTTACTACTAGCTAAAAGTAGCTATTATAACTCTAGTATTTCTTTAAACTCTATAACGCTATATATAAAGCTTAAAGCTAAGACTAATTACTAAACAACTTATATATAAAGGCTAAATAAAGCTAGAAGAACAACTCTTGCTATTTAATAAATAGTAATACATTATTTTATAAGAATTGTATTATTATTTCTTTAGTAAATAAGCTATAAGCTTAGCTAACTAGCTTATACTATAACTCTTTTATAGCTAGCTATATAAAGGTTTATAAAACTATAAAACTTTTTACTAAGAAATACTACTAGCTAAATATAATTATAAACGTTTATGTATTTATTACTAACTACTTATTATATCTAAGTAATAAAGTCTTATAGTATAAGCTATATAAGGGTATTCTACACACGCGTCCCTACGCACCGGTTCGGCAACCAGTCGCTTACCAAGCGACGGACTTAACGAACTATCTTAACACGTTGCACGGGACTAGCACAGCCACTTAGCTGTGCCACGCCCCACTAGGTTTGCGCTACACCGCATCTTCTAGCCACGTA